>NC_047569.1:40065792-40070792 GCF_011004845.1 Esox lucius
GTGTTTGTATGTACAGTGGAGTTTTAATCACTGAACACAACGCAGGAGAAGTCAGACTAGTTCCAACAGTGTTCATATTGAATTTCAATTACAAAAAAGACTAACTAGGCAGACCACCCAAGGTCAACGCTACAGGCCTTCAGAAACAGAAACATTGAATTATTTTCTTATATTATTCTTTTCAGATATTAATATATAAAGTGTCTTCAGAACGTATTGTGACCACTTAACGTTCATCGCAGTTTCTTGTTAGACTTGATTTATATTTGGCCATTATATTATATATACATCTCTGGAAATAATTAAGAGACCACTGCACCTTTTCCTTCCCTTTCCAAAAATGTTGAAAAAGAAGGTTTTGAGTGAGGAACAGAAGGGTTAAAATTAAGAGACCGCTGCAAATTGAAAGCTTCTGTTCCTCACTCAAAACTTTCCTTTTCAATTGTTTTGGAAAGAAAAGAAAAAGGTGCAGTGTTCTCTTAATGTTCTCCCACTGTGATCCTGGGACCCTTCAATGGTCGAGGTAAAGGGCCAAAAGCTATGCCTGTCAAAAACGGACAGAGGATGCTTCACAGCAGCAGGGACTGGGAAACTGGTCAGGACTGGAGGGAGGATGAACTAAGCAAAATACAGAGAGGTCCTTGAAGAAAACCGGATCCAGAGTGCAACGGATCAGACTGGAGTGAAGACTCGTCTCTCAGAAAGCACACAGCCAAAACAATGCTGGAGTGACTGTGGTACAAGTCTGTGAATGTCCTTGATTGGGCCCTGGGAGGAGACCTGAACATCACAGTTCAGTGACACTCTCCATCCAATCAGACAGAGCTTGAGAGGACCTGCAATGTTCAATGTGAGAAACTGCTAAAAACCAGGTGGGGTTCTTGGGTATGTCTCTCTGGTAGAGACATACCCAAGAAGACTTTAAGCTGGTAGAGACACACACCCAAGAAGACTTTAAGCTGGTAGAGACACACACCCAAGGAGACGTTAAGCTGGTAGAGACACACACCCAAGGAGACTTTCAGCTGGTAGGGACACACCCAAGAAGATTCTCAGCCAAAAGCACTTCTGCAAAGTACTGAATGTTCATGCATTCATTAATTTATTATTTAGATACAACATTGACTTCATTGGGTCGTGATTTTATATGTGCATATGATCTTCCATCCTTAGCATTCAGAGACAGATAACCCGAAATTACAGCAGTGTTTTAAAGAGAGCTGACCTGAGGCCTGTAACTCAGGCCTGATTTGATGCACCGCGTCAACTTCACCCTGAAGTGATGCCTGTCCACTTTTAGCAGCGTTGTGGGCGTCGACAGCAGAGAGGTGAGAGCAGTGAGGCAACACTTGAGTGGCAAAAGGGTTTTCACATAAGTGTTAAAACCAGCCTGAGCCACAAGGGACGGAAAAGAGGCTGATGTCTGCCTGTGTGTGTGTGTGCGCGTGTGTGTTTGTGCTTGTGTGTGTGTTTGAGTGTGTTTGTGCATGTGTGTGTGTGTGTGTGTGTGTGCGCGTGTGTTTTCTAGCCAGCAGCCAATCAACACAGCCACCTGTACTAATGAGCCACCACCCAAACATATCATTAGGTTTGCTGAGAGGACCTACGGGGGCTCCTTGAGGGCACCTTGATTGGGTTGGTTCCATCAGCCGTTTACTCCCACTGAACCGCATCCCGAATCCCGTCCTACCCCCTTTAGGGTGCACTCCATTGGACAGGGCCCGGTGGGGCGTAGGGCACCACTGGGCCCACGGAGCCCGTCTCATAGAACATTACCTTCTCACTGCAAAGTGCTTCTGTTTAATTTTCCACACAAAACATTGATTGTCGTGCATTTCCTTATGTCCAATCAACTCAGTCAGCAGGGGGGCACTCTGCGTTGCTATGGAGCTAGGCCTACTGGATCGGTGGTTCTGCAATCGATGGGAGGGGCCTGTGTGTGTGTGTGTGTGTGCGTGTGTGCGTGCGTGTGTGTCTTTGTGCGTGTGTGCATGCATGTGCGTGCCTGCCCATGTGTGCATTCGTGTGCGAGCATATGTGTGTGTACGTGCATTTGTGTGTGTACGTGCATGCATGTGTGTGTGTGTGCGTGTGTGCATGCAGGTGCACGTGTGTGTGTGTGTGCGTGTGTGTGCATGTGTGTGTGTGTGCGCGTAACGGGGTATTTAAATCAGGGATGAGTCGTGTGTGTGTGTGTGTGTAACGGGGTATTTACATCAGGGATGAGTCATGTGCGTGTGTGTGTAACGGGGTATTTACACCAGGGATGAGTCGTGTGCGTGTGTGTGTAACGGGGTATTTACACCAGGGATGAGTCGTGTGTGTGTGTGTGTATAACAGGGTATTTACATCAGGGATGAGTCGTGTGTGTGTGTGTATAACAGGGTATTTACACCAGGGATGAGTCGTGTGTGTGTGTGTGTAACGGGGTATTTACACCAGGGATGAGTCGTGTGTGTGTGTGTAACAGGGTATTTACATCAGGGCTGAGTCTCTAATTGTAGCAGGCACCGGTGGAGGCTCTCCAGTGTCATTGGCTGTTTGTAATGCTAATGCATCAGCTTAATATTCCTAACACAGGAAATAAAAGGACACAGAAACACCATGCAGGGGCTGCATGCACCCGTTAAACGGAGTGGCGGTGAGTGGCACACAAGCCTGAAGCATCACAACACATCTGTCCGGACAGACAGTCAGGCCTGGTCACTGCTCTGACTTACTGATTGATTACCTGATGGCCAGTGGACAATGACTGACTAGCTGGCGGACAGACTGATTGGCCTGCTGGCTAGTTGACAGACTGGCTGCCTGGCTGTCTGACATGTTTAGTTTCCTTTGTGTAACGTGTATTCTGATGGTAAGAGAGACAGTGAAAGAGAGAGAGCGAAAGAGGGAGACCGCGAAGGAGAGAGAAAAGGGGAGATAGGAGAGAGAAAGAGGGAGACAGAAGGAGCGATAAAGAGGGAGATAGAAGGAGAGATAATGAGGGAGACAGAAGGAGACAGAAAGAGAGCAGTGATTCATGTCATGAGGTAAGCGGTGAGGGCTGTGTACTGTAAGTAGGAAGGTGCAGTCACCTGTGAAGGTGTATCAGTTCCTGGATCTAGACATCAAAGTCATTTGAACAACTAAGCACACCCCCTAGAATGTTCAACACTGTTGGCAAATAAAGGGATCCAGATTCAACAAATTACACTGAAAGATTATGCAATCATTCATTGATCAAAAATCTAGTGAAATGCAATTTCATAGTACACCCACTAGCTTCAATTACTGCTGTCCCCCTTTGGCTGAAATAACTTAGAATGGAACAGCCTATCAGTCTCTTACATTGTAACTTTCTATCAGTCTCTCAGATGGCCAGGGAGGAATGTTTGCCCCATTGTTCTGAACAGAACTGCTCCAACTGTGTCATGTTCAAGAGCTTACTTTCAATTGCACAAATGGTGTCAAAGTTTTATTTATTTTGAGTGATTTGTTAAATTGTGTTAAATGTATCCATGAATGTGGCTGAAATTGATCTCGAAGCACCATGTGTCCAAGATTCCAGGGTGTGTCTACACGTTTTCACATAACTGTACACTAGCCTTGTGAAGTTCAGGAGCTAAGCAAGGAGTGGATGTAGAGAAACAAATTCCCTAAACCACACTGCTTTAACCACTGACTTGCTAGCATTAATTATAGATGGGATCCTTTGTTTTAATCATAACAAATATGACACCCCACCTGTGTTTTGGGAAAAAGCTGTGGGATGGGTCTGGAAAAAATGTAATACACTTAAATCCATAGACAGAGCTTTAAAACCAGCTCCTGACAACGCACAAGATAAAAATTATATACCATATTGTTTGCTTGCATTTGCATTACTTAGAAATGTTCTAAATAAGCAGCTAATATAATGGATTATGACAGGGGAAGTGGCTTGGTTGAGCAGAAACAAGCATGATAATTGAGTAATGTCATGTACTGAAATGACATCTGCAGGTTTAACTTTAGTTCAGAAGTCCAGGATGGCATCTCAGCATTCTAGGTTTAAAAAAAAAAACTGTTTCTGAACAATGCCAAAGGAAGAGTTCATTAGCAGTTTCTAATGTTAATTGAGAGCTGCTTCACCAGCATGATTCACGTTTAGATTTCTGTACAAACATTATAATAAATGATCAAAGTAGTGGTTCTTTCCAGAGAAGTATCTAGTAGCTCTACTGATGTTGAACACCAATTAAATGTTTATCATTTCCCATCGGAACTTTATTCCACCAATTATCATGGCATTTAGAATTGTGCATCAATTTGAAAATAACACATTTTGTTAAATGAATACTAATATGGTTATTGTGCAGAAAATAAAGATATTAAAACAATATGCACTGCTCAAAAAGCGAACACGTAATCATCACAGTATGACACCAAGTCAATTAAACTTCAGGGATATCAATCTGTCCAGTTAGGAAGCATGAGTGACTGTGAATCAACGTCACCTGTTTTGGTGGAAATTGAAGTGAGAACAGGGGCACTGGAGAGGCAACAGCAAGAAGGGAATGGTTTTACAGATGGTGGCCAAAGACAAGTGCTCTCTCCTCATACTTCCTGACAGATTCTTCTCCAGTTTTGCATTTTACTAGTTTCCTTGTCACTACTAGTAGCATGAGGCGGTACCTGCAGCCCATTCAGGTTGTACAGGTAGTCCAGCTCCTCCAGGATGACACATCCATATGTACCGTCTCAAAAAGGTTTGCTGTCTCCCATTACAGTTTCAAGAACATGGAGGAGATACCAGGAGACAGACTGAAACAAGTAGAGCTGGATTGGGCTGTAGAAGGGTACCAACCCAGCAGCAGACCTCCACATGCTAGCCAACGGTTCTCTGACTGCTGTTAGGTACCGGGATGAAATCCTCTGTCCCAACATCAGATCTTACGCAGGCGCAGTGGGCCCTGGGTTCCTCCTGGTGCAGGTCAATGCCCGGTCTCATGTGACCAGAGTGTGTAGGCCGTTCCTAG
>NC_047569.1:40075792-40095792 GCF_011004845.1 Esox lucius
ATAGAATCAGTACACACCTAGGAGGTCAGTAATAGAATCAGTACACACCTAGGAGGTCAGTAATAGAATCAGTACACACCTAGGAGGTCAGTAATAGTGTCAGTACACACCTAGGAGGTCAGTAATATAATCAGTACACACCTAGGAGGTCAGTAATAGTGTCAGTACACACCTAGGAGGTCAGTAATAGAATCAGTACACACCTAGGAGGTCAGTAATAGAATCAGTACACACCTAGGAGGTCAGTAATAGTGTCAGTACACACCTAGGAGGTCAGTAATAGTGTCAGTACACACCTAGGAGGTCAGTAATAGAATCAGTACACACCTAGGAGGTCAGTAATAGAATCAGTACACACCTAGGAGGTCAGTAATAGAATCAGTACACACCTAGGAGGTCAGTAATAGAATCAGTACACACCTAGGAGGTCAGTAATAGAATCAGTACACACCTAGGAGGTCAGTAATAGCGTCTGTACACGCAGCAACATAGTGAGCGAAAAAGCTGTCAAGCGTAGAAAGGAGGGGACATTAATGTTCCATCACATCTACATGTTCCCTCCAGCTGTGCTGTGCAGTTGGACCAGTCAATACAAGGCCAGTCACCCCATTAAATATACAACAGGCCCGGAGATGCACAGATGGATAGTAGGCTCTGACATTATTCTCTCACTTTCTATCGTTCTGTCTACCAAACCATCTCTGTCTCTGTCTACCAAACTATCTCTGTCTCTGACTACCAAACCATCTCTGTCTCTGACAACCAAACTATTTCTGTCTGACTACCAAACCATCTCTGTCTCTGACTACCAAACCATCTCTGTCTCTGACTACCAAACTATTTCTGTCTGACTACCAAACCATCTCTGTCTCTGTCTACCAAACTATCTCTGTCTCTGACTACCAAACCATCTCTGTCTCTGACAACCAAACTATTTCTGTCTGACTACCAAACCATCTCTGTCTCTGACTACCAAACTATTTCTGTCTGACTACCAAACCATCTCTGTCTCTGACTACCAAACTATTTCTGTCTGACTACCAAACCATCTCTGTCTCTGACTACCAAACCATCTCAGTCTCTGACTACCAAACCATCTCAGTCTCTGACTACCAAACCATCTCTGTCTCTGACTACCAAACCATCTCTGTATCTGACTACCAAACCATCTCTGTCTCTGACTATCAAACTATCTCTGTCTCTGACTACCAAACCATCTCTGTCTCTGACTATAAAACTATCTCTGTCTCTGACTACCAAACCATCTCTGTCTCTGACTATCAAACCATCTCTGTCTCTGACTATCAAACTATCTCTGTCTCTCCCACTACTTAGATCTCTCTGTGTCTTTTTCTCCTTCCTGGTCTTTCTCTCACTTCTTGACCTTCAAGCCCCAACCCCTACAGGGCTGGGAGTGGAGAGTTATAGAAAGAAGCATGTATCTAATGTCCTAAGCTAAAGCACACACTATTTCACATTAAGCAGGTGTTTTACAGATTATTCTGTCCATAAAAAGGACACACACAAATTTACTGTATATGACATAATCCCTGTGTGCACAAGGGCAGCAGGAGGCCACACCTACAGTGGGAGGGACCTGTTGAGAGTACAGGATCGCACTCTGAAAGGTGATAGGTGGAGTTATTATTAAAGGCAAAAAAAAACTCATGGCTGGTTTCTAGTGTGTGGCACTTCAGACAGAGGAGAGGGAAACCTTAGGATGTGTTTTCAATAAGAACAAATTGAGGGGGAGGGAAATGAAAAGAATGGTGTTTCAAATTTGACTAAAACATTTTATAAAGGTGTTTCATATATGGCTGAAATATCTTATAAAGGTGTTTCATATATGACTGAAATATTTGTTTCAGATGTGACACCTTAATTTTATAAAGGTGTTAAACATGTGACAGTTATATTTTAAAAAGGTGTTTGACACTGACTGTAATATTTTGTAAAGGTCTTTTAAAAAGGCAATATTATTGTGACAGTTGTAATGTTCTCAAGGTAAGGGTTAGATATATCAATGTGTTAACTGTAGTGACAGTGATAGTCCTTAGAGATATTAGTGGTAGTACTGATAGTAGTGGTAATTGTAGTAATAGTGTTACTATGTAGAGATATTAGTGGTAGTACTGATAGTAGTGGTAATAGTGTTACTGTGTAGCGATATTAGTGGTAGTACTGATAGTAGTGGTAATAGTAGTAATAGTGTTACTGTGTAGAGATATTAGTGGTAGTACTGATAGTAGTGGTATTAGTAGTAATAGTGTTACTGTGTAGCGATATTAGTGGTAGTACTGATAGTAGTGGTAATAGTAGTAATAGTGTTACTGTGTAGAGATATTAGTGGTAGTACTGATAGTAGTGGTATTAGTAGTAATAGTGTTACTGTGAAGAGATATTAGTGGTAGTACTGATAGTAGTGGTAATAGTGTTACTGTGTAGAGATATTAGTGGAAGTACTGACAGTAGTGGTAACAGTAGTGATAGTGTTACTGTGTAGAGATATTAGTGGTAGTACTGATAGTAGTGGTAATAGTAGTAATAATGTTACTGTGTAGAGATATTAGTGGTAGTACTGATAGTAGTGGTAATAGTAGTAATAGTTTTACTGTGTAGAGATATTAGTGGAAGTACTGATAGTAGTTATCACTCAAACAATGAAAATGTATTTATAAAGCCCTTTTAACTTCAGCAGTTGTCACAAAGTGCTTTTACAAAAAACCCGGCCTTAAACCCCAAGGAGCAAACAACAGTAGTGTTGAATTTCAGTGGCTAGGAAAAACTCCCTTAGAACATTAGGAAGAAACCTAGAGAGGACCCAGGCTCAGAGGGTTGACCAGTCCTCTTCTGGCTGTGCCGGGTGAACATATTAAGAGTACAATTGTAATAATTAATAAATGCCTGTGGGCTGAGTCCAGAGTCTATTTAAACTTAGTCCAGGTCAGAAGCATGACCAGATGGACAAGGACAGGGACAACATGGGGGAGGGGGAGGTGTCAGCACAGTGGCAGCTGAAATCATCAGGTATCGTCTCAATCTGCAACACAACCAGGAGGACTTTGGACAGGGATAGCAACAGGTCTTTCAAGCCAGGTACTCCTCAGGTGTGGGCCAGGACCTCATGTTCCCCTAAGTTTAAAACGGCAGGAGACAGGGAAAATATAGAAAATGCATTCCTTAGATCTACAAGGATTTATAGTGGAGAAGGAGAACTGACCCTACTCCCCCAGCACAATAATATAGCAGCCTAAGACCTTGGGACTTATAGCAGATCATAACCTAAAGGAAGATCCCTCGCTATTTATAGAGCATGATGGGAGTACATCGTAGATCCATTAAATTACCTTCATTAAGCGCCAGTCATGACCCTCAGATCAATTGGACCTTCTGTCTAAACCCAGGAAGCTACTTAGGAGCAGATAATGGGATGCTAATAAAATACCAAATACTAAATACTGAATTGACGTTCAGGCAATTATTTCAGAAATATACGATATTAAAGTCATCATTTCATTAGGCCATTTACATTCACTGAAGACCTGTTTACAGTACATTCAAGAAGGCCCATGCCGTGTCAAGCTCCATAAATGCCTTAACCCTGGCATACTATTTTCTATCGATGTACTAACCTAAGGGAATCATATGTTTTAAAGGTGTGCAGTGATATCACATAGCATTAAGGAGTACTTAAATGCAGTCGGAAGTACCTAATGCTACTGCAGCATTCTGTAGAGGGTTCTACTGCAGCATCCTTTAGAGGGTTCTACTGCAGCATTCTGTAGAGTGTTCTACTGCAGCATCCTTTAGAGGGTTCTACTGCAGCATCTTTTAGAGGGTTCTACTGCAGCATTCTTTAGAGGGTTCTACTGCAGCATCCTTTAGAGGGTTCTACTGCAGCATCCTTTAGAGGGTTCTACTGCAGCATTCTTTAGAGGGTTCTACTGCAGCAGGTATGAGTGTCTTTCTCTGTATATTTATCTGGGTTCGTTATTCATAGTATTTTGGTTGTACTAGTATAAGGAGTGATAGATATAGGTCTAAATCTGTCTGTCCGTCTCTGGGCTAAGTTCCAGCAGAACACCTGGCTCCCTAGGCCATGACAAATACGGACACACACACGCACACACACAGACATACGTATTCACACACACACACACACACACACATATACATTCACACACATGAACACACAAACCAAAAAAGCAGATGCAGAGAGCAGCTGTTGGTGTCATTTTTACACAAAATGTGTATGTAAATGATCGAGCCACAATGCCAGAACAGCGTCAGAGATTAAAGATGTCGGTGTAAAAAGGCGGAAATGTCACACACCGCACTCCGAGGTAACACCGGCCACTTTCCTCACCGATATCCCCAACGTCTACTGGGGTCTGAAGACAACCACGCCATGTGAATTCAGCTGGAGTGATGAAGGATGTCTGATTCTGTAGGTCCTTCCAGCTCCATGAACAAACTTGCAGTTGGGAAGCAACTAAAAACATTTCACACCGACACCATAACAATTAAATCACCAGCAACAGCACTTGTCTAGCCAAAGAGCAGCGTGTGGATGGGAATCTCTCTTACAGCACAGCTATTATAGCAGTAATCTGTTCATCTTATCAGGATGTGATGCAGTTCCCAAAGAGTCCATCATTAAAACCACTGTTGGTTTCCAAGACTACAGCAGGGGAGTCCCACTGCTTCCTTTCCCATCGCCAACATCCCACCTGCACTCCAATAAAACACTTCCCCAGTCACATGATCCCCCCCATACTCCACTAAAACACTTCCCCAGTCACATGATCCCCCCCATACTCCACTAAAACACTTCCCCGGTCACATGATCCCCCCCATACTCCACTAAAACACTTCCCCGGTCACATGATCCCCCCCATACTCCACTAAAACACTTCCCCGGTCACATGATCCCCCCCATACTCCACTAAAACACTTCCCCGGTCACATGATCACCCCCATTCTCCACTAAAACACTTCCCCGGTCACATGATCACCCCCATTGAAAAGGCCAAGGTCCTCAATAAACACACTGTTTGCAAAAATTGACCTCACCCTGTAAAACAAATCACCACAGATCACAATCCCAAACACAAACAGGTGTCCCACCATTCAAACACATCTTATTGTAGCCTATTAAAACAAACAGAGCAGTGCATCCCACACCCCAAACACAGACACACACACACACACACACACACACACACACACACACACACACACACACACACACACACAGGTTGGTGATTCCCACATGTGGAACAGGTTAGACAGCCCAAGTTGATGCCATTATATTGGGCTTGTTGTCACTCCTTGGCTGGGAAAGAGGTGTGCCCTGTGTGTGTGTGTGTGTGTGTGTCTATGTGTGTGTGTGTGTGTTTCTGTGGGTGTGGGTGTGTGTGTCTATGTGTGTGTGTGCTTACGCTTTCTTGTATGTCTGTCAGTTCCTCCTCCCCAGCCCTCAAAGCTGAAGACAAAGGGAGGGAGACATGGAGGGAGGGAGAGAGGGAGACATGAAGGGAGAGAGGGAGACATGAAAGGAGGGAGAGAGATGTGGAGGGAGGGAGGGAGGGAGGGGGGTGTGGGAACAACCATACCGCCACAGGCTAACATTCTACTCTGAAGGACTGTCCCTCCATCCTTCTATCCCTCCATCTCTCTGTCCCTCCATCCTTCTATCCCTCCATCTCTCTGTCCCTACATCCTTCTATCCCTCCATCTCTCTATCCCTCCATCTCTCTACTCCTCCATCTCTCTATACCTCCATCCTTCTACCCCTCTATCTCTCTATCCCTCCATCCTTTTATCCCTCCATCTCTCTATTCCTCCATCTCT
The DNA here is from genome assembly GCF_011004845.1 of Esox lucius. Classification (NCBI taxonomy): domain Eukaryota; kingdom Metazoa; phylum Chordata; class Actinopteri; order Esociformes; family Esocidae; genus Esox; species Esox lucius. The sequence goes on from NC_047569.1 coordinate 40,081,646, forward strand.
CTATCCCTCCATCTCTCTCTTCCTCCATCCTTCTATCCCTCCAACCTTCTATCCCTCCATCTCTCTATCCCTCCATCTCTCTATCCCTCCATCTCTCTATTCATCCATCCTTATATCCCTCCATCCTTCTATCCCTCCATCTCTCCATGCCTCTCTGTAATTAGGGACAGTCCCAGAATCCCTCTGTGTAATTTGGACACATTTCACTAACCACTACATGGCCACAATGGGACGGTGAAACCCAACAACATCAACCAGTCTGTCAGCAGAACCATCACCCACGCCTCCCTGACCCTGCTACAGAGACTGGGAGGGAGACCGGGAGGGAGACCGGGAGGGAGACCGGGAGGGAGGGAGACCAGGAGGGAGGGAGGCCATGACTGAGGGCTGAAAGCCTGACCACATGTGTGTCTTTCATTGAATTATGAAGGGCTTAGGGTGTGATTTGGGGCACAGTTCTGCTGGCGGTCCATGGGACAGAGAGCCAGGGCTCAAGAGGCTCCTCCCACCATCGGTATCAAAGACATGGAGACTCAGGAGGAGGTCAGGCAGGGTGGAGAAAGGAGTAATGTTGACGGAAACAGAGGCTCTGGACTCCTCCCACTCTTTCTATCTCCTACTTTTGCTCTCTCCCTTCCTCCATCCCTCTCTCCTTCTCTCTCCTCTCTCCTTCTCTCTCCTTCTCTCTCCCTCTCTCCTTCTCTCTCCCTCTCTCCTTCTCTCTCCTCTCTCCTTCTCTCTCCTCTCTCCTTCTCTCTCCTCTCTCCTTCTCTCTCCTCTCTCCTCTCACTTTCTCTTTCCTTCTCTCTCCTTTTATCCCTCTCCTCTCTCCTCTTTGCTCTCCTGCTCTCTCCTCACCCCATCTGTTCTCATCTTTTCTTCATTACATGCAGATGGCTTTGTTGTCGTTTTTGGCGTTCTTCCTGCTAAACTAAAAGAAGTACATCCATTTGTCATCAGTCAGCTGATTGGAAAACAATATGTGTGTGTGGAGAGGGGGGTGCATGTGGGATGCAGACACACACCCACACACACACACACACACACACACACACCCACACACACACACACTCCGCCAGGTATGGCTTATAGAGAGAATCAAGTGCTTTATGACTTGACAGCCAGTTAGAACAGAAGACAATGGGCCCTATTCATTGAATCAACACCCACACAAAAAAACAAAAACACTTAGATGCACACAAACACACACACACGCACACACAAACACACACACACACACACACACACAAAGATTTAAGGATAGGATAAGGTTAGGATAAGAAAAGGTATGATTATTAAGGGTAATCAACTTAACACGTGTGTGTGTGTGTTTGTGTGTGTTTGTGTGTGTTTGTGTGACAATAGGGGGAATAGAACAGGTAAAGTAGACAGCTGTAATCTGATAATGCACACATTGTGATTATTTATTTACCACCTGTGACACTATAGCAACGGTGAAAGTGTGTGTGTCTTTGTGTCTGTGTGTGTGTGTGTGTGTGTGTAGTTAGTAACGTGTGATACACTGTTTCCGCTGTGTTCAATTCACTGTGGCGCCCCACCACTGCAAAAACCTCCCTGCCACTGCAAAAACCTCCCCGCCACTGCAAAAACCTCCCCGTCATGGCAAGAAAAAAACAACAAATAATCAAAATGTTTTGTTTGCCACATTTGTCATGGAACAACATTGTTCTTAATATTGTTTAGCTCGTTATGCTATTTTCTGCATGCAATTTGAGAAACACAGATCGCTCCGTGACAGTATTCGGAGCCGCCAATAACGCTCTTTGCTTTTCTTTTGTGTATGGACTTCCAAATCATAATTCGACTTCCACGACAGACCAGACATCATGTCATACTGAATCAAAGTGATTAGATGTATGAACTTTTTCTTCACCCTAAAGGCATGAAAGGTAGTTAAAACATTTTAGTAAGAGAATACTGTGATCTGTCATTTGTAACACAAATAAAAAGGAAATAAAATGTTTTAAAACCAAAAAGAAAGGTGGCCGATAATAGGGGGTCATATTTTTTTGCCACGTGACTAACCAACTAGCTGATAATATTAATATCTCCACTGACATTTAAGAAATGCTAATTAATGATATGCTAGTTAACATCTGTATGTCACTCTATCTTCAGAAGAGGTTGAAATATTTTAAATCATTGCAGCAAAAGAGAAAGGGGGAGCAGGGTCCAGAGTGTCAGGTAACTAGCTAAACTGAATTGAATGATGCATTTAGTTGAACCTGAATAGCCTTATTAACTAGGAGAAAATTATTAGTAGCGTCTTTAAATGTTTATGCTTTGTTTTTTATAAGAAGTGTATGAATGAGTTTACTATGCAGGGAAAGGACTGAGTCTTGAGAGTGAAGAACATCGTTTGCCATCTATGTCAGGGGGGCTAAGGAGGCTCTTCCATAAATGACACCCCCATCCTGTTTCAATGTTTCTTTGGCCAATACAATTTTTGTAATACTTAAGAATAGAGGTATTCGTTTATTTTCATATTTAGCTATCAATTTATGTATTTAGAATACTAAAGCATTGTAATATTGTGAAAAAATAACAGTTCAAAGCAGAGCGCCCAAACTGGATTCACAATCCGATCTTCCTGAAGCTAAACCGATTGTCCTGTGCTTCAGTGACATGCCGATACAGGCACAATCTGTCAAACTCCGAATCCAGTTCTTGTAGTTTCTCTCTGTATGTGTATATTGTTGAATGTTTTGGGACAAAAAATGTCTGCCATTTCAATGCAAATGATTCTCATTCAACAATGAGGAACACTACAGGGACTAGTACACCAGTTAGGACACTGGTAAAGACTTACTCTAACATGCTGAACTAGTACACCAGTTAGGACACTGGTAAAGACTTACTCTAACATGCTGAACTAGTACACCAGTTAGGACACTGGTAAAGACTTACTCTAACATGCTGAACTAGTACACCAGTTAGGACACTGGTAAAGACTTACTCTAACATGCTGAACTAGTACACCAGTTAGGACACTGGTAAACACTTACTCTAACATGCTGAACTAGTACACCAGTTAGGACACTGGTAAACACTTACTCTAACATGCTGAACTAGTACACCAGTTAGGACACTGGTAAAGACTTACTCTAACATGCTGAACTAGTACACCAGTTAGGACACTGGTAAAGACTTACTCTAACATGCTGAACTAGTACACCAGTTAGGACACTGGTAAAGACTTACTCTAACATGCTGAACTAGTACACCAGTTAGGACACTGGTAAACACTTACTCTAACATGCTGAACTAGTACACCAGTTAGGACACTGGTAAAGACTTACTCTAACATGCTGAACTAGTACACCAGTTAGGACACTGGTAAAGACTTACTCTAACATGCTGAACTAGTAGGGTCCCGGGTCCCTCCAATCAGCACTCAGCGTTTGAGTGTGTGTATTAGTGTTAGTGCACGTGTGTTTGTGTGAGCACGTGTATGTGTGTGTCCTGTCTCTGTCCCACAGTGCATCCTTATTTCTGCCAGCTCTGCTCATGTTCAAGTCTTCGTGCAAAGCTCCCTCCTCTGAATAAAACATTACCAGACCTATCAAAAAGCTTCTGAAGCACACACACACACACACACACAAGTTTTTATGGCTATCCTCATGGGGACCTGAAAATATACATTTCTTGCTCCCTGGCCCTAATCTAACCCTAACCTTAACCTTAATAAAGTAACATTTATGCCTAAACTTTACCTAGATGTAATGCCTAACCTTAACCCTAAACCTAACCAACAATGCCTGGACCTTAAAGAAACCCCAATTCTAACCCTAAACTGAATTGTAAGTTTGTCCCTAAACCTAAACCCTGAGCCGGAAATTGACTTTTGCCTCATGGGGACCGGCAAAAGGTCCCAGGAAGTCCATTGTTAATATACTCATTGAGACATTTGGTCCCCATGACTATAGTTAGGCCTAAAACACACAAACACACACAGACATCTAAGCAGCGAACCGACAGAAAGGCTGGGATTTTATGTAAATTTTCACCTGTGCCTAATTGATTCCATTCAAACAAAACGTGTAGCCTTTTTAAGCAGTGCTTTTTTAAATAGGCACTCGTTTTAAAACAGTGTTTCACACAAAGAGCCTACCTGTTTAAGTATCGTTCATTAGGTTCAATAGCCAGCACTGTCAGTTGTCCCTGCAGGTTTCCTAACCCCTGTTGAACCCCTGTCATTTTCCACTGCTAATGCTTTCTTTATTCCATGTTCACACTATCATGAAAAGTGACACAATGAAGGTGTAGCCGCTTAACCTGCCACCTTCAACCTTGCACGGGTGGTTAGGCCCACAATCCCTTTCCATGGGTATATTTAAAAATAACTGTGATTCAGCTGTAATTTGAAGCAAATAAGACCAGAAATAACACAAGAGGACGTTAGCTCGTGAAAGGTCACATTTCGTAACATACACTGCTTATCCAGAAGTCGTGCATAATGATAAGATAGGAACAGGCCTCCTCCAGTCCTCTCCGCAGCCAATCAGAGTCCCCGTTGCCCGGTGTGTGGGACTCTGGGAACATGTCGCCCCCATCTCCCTTCCATCAACCCTAATTACAGTTTACCGCCGCAGCGGTCCTCCTTCACCATTGTTTTCTGCCACACAGCGGCTTCACTGGTGCGCGGCCCAAGTGACCCCCTAATCACAATGTGGCGCAGTGCACCACTCACATCGGGGACGGGTCAGAGGTAGTGAACTACATGTAGAATAGGGTGTGGTTTGGAACGCAGTGTCCTCTGCCCTCCCTCCCACCCTCAGCAACATTCAAATCTGGGACCTGTTACCCTGACAAGCCTCACTTTCCCACAAACACAGAAGCGTCCCACATTAGCCCCCCCCACCCCCACCCCCCCACCCCCGGCAGACAGCCCTGTTTGCAGAAGAACATGGTGGTTATAATGTGCAGACATTCTGCCTGAGAGCCAGTTCCCCCATGATGCTCTGCTCTGTGCAGCCTGGTCCTGGGCAGCACTCCCCTGGCTGTCCCACAGTGCTTTACCATGCCTCTTTCTGGATCCTGAACTGCCAACACTGATCTTGTCCCCGTTCGCCCTGCGCCCTTCTCTGCCCCGTCACCTGGCCTCACCCTGTCACCCTGTCACCCTGTCACCCTGTCACCCTGTCACCCTGTCACCCTGTCACCCTGTCACCATCCTAACTCCATTAGTGTCTGGAATTCCGCCATTTATTACACCAAACTGGGGTCAGAACCTATTTTACACCAGATCACCAGATCAACAATGCCTCCCCTACTCTCCTCACCTACTCCACTACTCTCCTCACCTACTCCAATTCCCGACTCCCCTCTCCTACTCCCCTACTCCCATCCCCTGTTCTCCTGCCTTCCCCTACTCCCCTACTCCCATCCCCTGTTCTCCTCCCCTCTCCTACTTCCCTACTCCAATCCCCTGTTCTCCTGCCCGCCCCTACTCCCTTGCTCCCCACTCCGCAGTTATTAATGTGACAGAGCAGAGAGAAGTCAGGCTGAACCAACCTGGCTGGTAATTGATTACAACAGGCTGTCAGGTTAGAGGACCAGACATACAGGGAACCATACTGGGGGGTGGGGGGGTGACCAAGCCAATTATTTCCATCTATAGGATGGGTCTCTGTAAACCAAACAGTGGCTGTGATCCCTGAGGGAGGCTGAGCCCCCCAGAGAACACATACCCACAGAGGGAGCAGTCACAAGGAGCTTGTATTATTTTAATAGAGGGGCATTGGGGGCCCACTCACCGCCTCACACCCTGATTACTCTCCTGTCTCACCTGTCGTCCTGAAAATGTATAGACTGTTTCCACACACCCTGATTACTCTCCTGTCTCACCTGTCGTCCTGATAATGTATAGACTGTTTCCACACACCCTGATTACTCTCCTGTCTCACCTGTCGTCCTGATAATGTATAGACTGTTTCCACACACCCTGATTACTCTCCTGTCTCACCTGTCGTCCTGATAATGTATAGACTGTTTCCACACACCCTGATTACTCTCCTGTCTCACCTGTCGTCCTGATAATGTATAGACTGTTTCCACACACCCTGATTAATCTCCTGTCTCACCTGTCGTCCTGATAATGTATAGACTGTTTCCACACACCCTGATTAATCTCCTGTCTCACCTGTCGTCCTGATAATGTATAGACTGTTTCCACACACCCTGATTACTCTCCTGTCTCACCTGTCGTCCTGATAATGTATAGACTGTTTCCACACACCCTGATTAATCTCCTGTCTCACCTGTCGTCCTGATAATGTATAGACTGTTTCCACACACCCTGATTAATCTCCTGTCTCACCTGTCGTCCTGATAATGTATAGACTGTTTCCACACACCCTGATTAATCTCCTGTCTCACCTGTCGTCCTGATAATGTATAGACTGTTTCCACACACCCTGATTAATCTCCTGTCTCACCTGTCGTCCTGATAATGTATAGACTGTTTCCACACACTCTGATTACCCTCCTGTCTCACCTGTCGTCCTGATAATGTATAGACTGTTTCCACACATCCTGTACACTCATCACAACACCTCACTATAACAGGCTGCACAGGCCGTGACATGTCACAGACAGATAGATGATATAGAAACGCTTTTCCTAGTTTTCTATATGATATATACATTTTATATGTGTTCATTTTCCAGACAAAACAGAAAGTTAACAGGTGTTAGAGGACCACCTGGGATGATGCTTATTCCTGAAGGTGTAAGAAAAGGTCCTCTTTCTGTTTTTAGCCCCAATGAGGTGGATCTTTAGATCTGCTGCAGTGGAATATGACATGAAGACAGCAGCAACAACAGCAGAGGAAAGACATCCCCCAGAGAGAAAGATGTAGGGGGAGGGAGGAGAGGGAGACAGATTGAGGGGGAAGGAGAAAGGGAGGGAGATACATAAAAAAGGGGGTGGATGAAAAGAAGTGGAGAGGAGAAGAAGAGGAGTGATATAGAGAGATTTGAGGGGAGTGATACAAAAGAGAGAGGAGAAAGGAGTGATAGAGGGGAGTGATATAGAGAGAGACTGAGAGAGGAGTGAAAAAAACATTTAGGGAGGAGTGTTGGAAATTGGAGTTACACAAAGAGATAGAGAGTGGATTGATAGAGTCATATAGAGATAGAGAGTGGATTGATAGAGTCATATAGAGATAGAGAGTGGATTGATAGAGTCATATAGAGATAGAGAGTGGATTGATAGAGTCATATAGAGATAGAGAGTGGACTGATAGAGTCATATAGAGATAGAGAGTGGACTGATAGAGTCATATAGAGATAGAGAGTGGATTGATAGAGTCATATAGAGATAGAGAGTGGATTGATAGAGTCATATAGAGATAGAGAGTGGATTGATAGAGTCATATAGAGATAGAGAGTGGATTGATAGAGTCATATAGAGATAGAGAGTGGATTGATAGAGTCATATAGAGATAGAGAGTGGACTGATAGAGTCATATAGAGATATAGAGTGGACTGATAGAGTCATATAGAGATAGAGAGTGGACTGATAGAGTCATATAGAGATAGAGAGTGGATTGATAGAGTCATATAGAGATAGAGAGTGGATTGATAGAGTCATATAGAGATAGAGAGTGGATTGATAGAGGCATATAGAGATAGAGAGTGGACTGATAGAGTCATATAGAGATAGAGAGTGGACTGATAGAGTCATATAGAGATAGAGAGTGGACTGATAGAGTCATATAGAGATAGAGAGTGGATTGATAGAGTCATATAGAGATAGAGAGTGGATTGATAGAGTCATATAGAGATAGAGAGTGGATTGATAGAGTCATATAGAGATAGAGAGTGGACTGATAGAGTCATATAGAGATAGAGAGTGGATTGATAGAGTCATATAGAGATAGAGAGTGGACTGATAGAGTCATATAGAGATAGAGAGTGGACTGATAGAGTCATATAGAGATAGAGAGTGGATTGATAGAGTCATATAGAGATAGAGAGTGGACTGATAGAGTCATATAGAGATAGAGAGTGGATTGATAGAGTCATATAGAGATAGAGAGTGGACTGATAGAGTCATATAGAGATAGAGAGTGGACTGATAGAGTGTTCTACGTTGTAGAAAGCGGAGGGATAGAAACAGAAGTGGTAGACAGTGAAAGACAGATGATGATGCACTGTGACTAGGCCTGGCTCAGCCGGAACACAAAGACAAGCCGGGTCACTGAAGCGCATCAGACAGTGTGGAGGGTCCAGTCGGAAACACTTCACACCAAAGCCCAATGGATCCTGACCTAAAGTGCACCAAACAGGCAGGAGGGGGTCATTTGGAATACTGAGTGTCTCTGTGTCCCTGTGGGCGTTCAGAAACCTGGGGATAAAGTTCTGGGCGTTCCCATGGGTTTGTCCAGGCTACAACTCAAAGCAGGGTGACACATCACACACAGACAAACACACACACACAAACACACGCATGACCACACAAGCTTTACGTGTGTGTATAGCGTCATGCTGGACGGTTGCAGAGATTGAGTAAATGTGTCTCCATCGAGCTCCCATAAGCCCCGGCAGGTTTACGAAGCAGCCTCGATCCGATCCCTCCACACCCTTGTATTAAACACTGCTCTGTCTCCGGCCTGTCACACCTAAACACACCCACAGAACACCACGTGGATGCGACAGAGGTGTCAGGAAATAGGGGAGAAGGTCGGGGGGGAGGGTTCTCATGGCTGGTTTTAACGGCTGGGCCTCGTCCAGGGGACCTGCTCACGCCTCCGAGGTAGTATCAGGTTTCACCTGACCTTGAATCTCATTGGCCGGCCCACTAATCAGTTAAGCAATAACCGGACAATAGAAGTGTGTCTTTAAACAGCCATTTCACTGTTTTCAGTGCTCTGCCTGCCTTGGAATGTCTGTTTGAAATGAGCTGTCTTGGTTGAATACTAAGACTGTTTACAGTCTGTCTGCCTGTTTCCTGTCTCCTTGCCTGCCTGCTTTTCTGTCTGCCTTTGCTCTGGTCTGTCTGCCTGCCTGCCTGATTGTCTGCCTATGCTCTGGTCTGTCTGCCTGCCTGCCTGCCTGATTGTCTGCCTATGCTCCTCTCGGAATGTGTGTCTGTCTGTCTAGTTGTCTTTCTGTGGCCTTCTAAAGCTCAGTGCCACTCCTTTAACGAGATGAAGTGAAAGAGACGCATGTGCTTCCCAAATGGCAGCCTAATCCTTATATAATCCACGGCTCTTGACACTATATAGGTAACAGTGTGCCACTGGTGACACAGGCACAGTGCTGTAAAGTCATTTGTCTCCATGGCTAGTATACCCTGAGCAGCATGGCATTGGGGTGGGAGGAACTGACTTTCACATGGAAATGAGTCAGATGACTCCGACAGGGCTGTCCGTGTTCTAAATGCACCATGACATCTCATTTGTAGGGAACCCACAGTCGATTCTGCATCCCAAACGACGCCCTAGCCCTCCTGAAGTGCACTTCTTTTCACCAGGCTCTACAGTGAAGGGCAGGGACTGTAGAGCCTCTAGCGTTTTCAGTGTCTATGAGGTTTGGATGAGCAAGTCGGGGAATTAATAAATAAAGTACATTACCTATTGAGGAGGAAGAGGAGGAGCCAGACCCAGCAGCACATGAGGAAAAAGAGGAGGAAGAAACAAGTTAGTTTTTTTTAGCAATCATAACTGCACGATAGATAACCTTTTAGGCATGCGCCACCCTAAAGTCCCACACGTGTTCTTCAGTTCTCATACTAGATGAACCGAAATTCAACACTACTGTTGTTTGCTCCTTGGGGTTTAAGGCCGGGTGTCTCTGTAAAGCACTTTGTGACAACTGCTGTTGTAAAAAGCGCTTTATAAATACATTTTGATTGATTGATTGATAGATGGTGGAACATTGTTTTATCAATGACTGAGAAACAGACAAGGCCACACAGGGGGGGAAAAGCAATTGTTCTAGCCTTGCCTTCAGCTAACAACGATGCACCATGGGAGCCTGAGTTCTCTACATTAATCCATTGTGTGATTCTTCGGACAGACGCGATCTGGCCTGGACCCAGGCAGGGGGCAGGTAAGACGAGTTGAGCTATAAACACCCGATGTAAACACGTACTTCATTCAAAACACACGCCTTCAGACACCACGCCCGACAAGCCTGGGCTTGACCTGTCTCGTGACGCCCAGGGCCACATCTCTGAGGAAAACCGTGGACCCTCAGATCTCACACCCTTCACGTGCACAGGCAGCTGTGCACTACCTAGGGGGCGAGGGAACCATTTGTTCTTCTTGCATCAGTACTTCACAGACTTCAGCACGTCAGACAAATGGTGCCGAGCTCTAATGGATCACTCACAAAGACAACGGCTGGCATCAAATTTGGACGGAGAAGAACAGAGAACACTTCCATTGAGTTAAGTTCATATATATATATAAAATGCGGAAGACTATCAAAGTCCCACAATGGCGCATTGTCACATATGTTCTGCACTATTTTTTAAGAGAGGCCTGGTCTGAAGTAGCGGCCTACGAAGGGAATGTGCCCAATCTTCTTTATTTTCCTTTAAGATGTAGCGGACTGCAACACATTGGGAAATGGAAAATACACAAGCAGTGAGGTTTGTTGGCCTGTTTCATTTGAATCCAAACCAAGTTGGTTATATATTCGTAAAAGCTCAATGTGACCTTCCCCCAAAACGTTGAGAAATGTATTTAAAAGAAAAATATATTGCACATGGAGGTCCAAAGTCATCTATTAACACCACAGAGTCCTTCACATCGGAAGACAGACAGGCAGGCGGTTGTGGAAAAGACAAAATATTTGTGAAAAATGCATAACATTCTTCTTTCCCTCAGCTCTGAGATATATGACCAGAGAACGAGAGAGAGAAAGAGTGAGAAAAAGAGAGAGAGAGAGAAAGAGAGAGAGAGAGAGAGAGAGAGAGAGGGAGAAGAAAAGAAAATACATTTCAAATAAATGAACAGGATATTTTCAAGTTCAAATAGCAGACTAGTAAGATAAACATGAACAAGCAGTGGTGTAGCCCAACCACAACTCCACATCGGTTACTACAGGTCCCACCTCAACACACCTACAATCACAGACACAGAACCGTGTTTAAGGATTTAGCATGAAGAAAAAACAGCTTTCTTTCCAAACTGCCGGGTTTTGCAACGCGACCACAGCCAAGCCGTTCCAACCCCATCCTGTCCCCTACATAGTGAACTGTCCATTATTTTTGATTGAATCCATATGGCCTTGGCTGATTAAAACAAACAAACAAGTGAGCTACAATAGGAAGTAGAAGGCTATTTGGGATGGGTCCTTAGCATAGTGTATCTGCCAGAAACCAAACCGCAAATATCTGTCAAGTTCCAGTTTCTGCATCCATTACTCCACTCTGCTCTTGTCTCCCTGGCCCAGAGATCCCATTCCCTCGCTCACAGCCGAGAACAAGGATGAACAATAAACAAAGGGCTAACTAAAGCACATCGATGCAGCCTAATGTTTAGGGTTTTAGTTACTCACTGCTATTCTGGGAACAGAGTTAGGATGAAATTAGAAAGACTGAGTGCTGAGTCTTGAGCTTCGTTATTATATTAGTGACGCATAGCTGCGGTTGCCAGTACTAAACTAAAACAGACCCCAAACTCTTCTGTGTGTGTGTGTGTGTGTGTGTGTGTGTGCGTGTGTGTGTGTGCGTGTGAGAGTGTGTGTGTGTGTGTGTGTGCGTGTGTGAGTGTGTTCATGATGAAATTGGAATAGCTATAGTGAACAAAGGCTACACAGACAGACATACACAGACAGACACAGACAGACTAAAAGGAACAGGTTTCCTAAATGCATGGAAAATGTCTCAAGCTTCAAAGGGAAGCCGGTTGCAACACTCAGGTACCAGGATGGTGCCAGATTGTTTTAGATGATTAGAGATATCAGCCTAACCCAAGTCACAGATTATAACCAGGTTGTTTTAAAGTTTCTTAACCAGTGGTACTAGGGCACCTGGGAGTACTTGGCCTCTACAGGGGGTACTTGAAAACACTCAAGACACCACAGGCTTACTAGTGAAATTAACATGAGGGGATACTTCATTGGTACTCCAAGCAGAGCAAAAGTCTGGTTGGGAACCACTGTTTGAGATGATTAGAGATATCAGCCTCAGCAAATCACATACTATTACCTGATTCTTTTTGAGGGTTAGAAATATCAGCATCAGCCTAATCTCAGGCTAGTTTTAGAGGTTTAGAGATATCAGCCCCTTTCCTAATCCTAGATTATAGCCTGATTGTTTTAGAGGATTAGAGATAACAACCACATCCTAATCCAAGATTATATCCTGATTGTTTTAGAGGATTAGAGATATACGCCTCAACCTAACCACAGATTATAATCTGCTTGCTTCAGAGGATTAGAGATATCAGCCACACCCTAATCCAAGATTATAATATGATTGTTTTAGAGGATTTTTTTACAGCCTAATCACAGATTATAACCTGGATTAGAGATATCACCCACATCTCTCATCTCATCTTCATCCGCTTATCCGGTATAGGGTCGCGGGGGCAGCAGCTCCAACAGGGGACCCCAAAGTTCCCTTTCCCGAGCCACATTTGCCAGCTCTGACTGGGGGATCCCGAGGCGTTCCCAGGCCAGTGTCGAAATACAATCTCTCCACCTAGTCCTGGGCCTACCCCGAGGTCTCCTCCCAGCTGGACGTGCCTGGAACACCTCCCTAGGGAGACGTCCTGGGGCCATCCTTACCAGATGCCCAAACCACCTCAACTGGCTCCTTTCGACGCAAAGGAGCTGCGGCTCTACTCTGAGTTCCTCACGGATGGCTGAGCTTCTCACCCTATCCATAAGGGAGAAGCCAGCCACCCTTCTGAGAAAACCAATTTCAGCCGCTTGTACTCACGATCTTGTTCTTTCGGTCATGACCCAGCCTTCATGACCAGAGGTGAGGGTAGGAACGAAATTTGACTGGTATATCGAGAGCTTTGCCTTCCGGCTCAGCTCTCTTTTCGCCACAACGGTGCGGTAAAGCGAATGCAATACCACCCCCGCTGCTCCGATTCTCTGGCCAATCTCCCACTCCATTGTCCCCTCACTCGCGAACAAGACCCAGAGATACTTGAACTCCTTTACTTGGGGTAACGCCTCATTCCCTACCTGGAGGAGGCACTCCATCGGTTTCCTGCTGAGAACCATTGCCTCAGATTTAGAGGTGCTAATCCTCATCCCAACCGCTACGCAGAAGGTGAAGCTGAAGGTCACAGACCGATGATGCCATCAGGTCCACATCATCCACAAAAAGCAGCGATGAGATCCCCAGGACACCGAACTGCAACCCCTCCCCACCCCGACTACGCCTCGATATCCTGTCCATAAAAGTTACAAACAGGATTGGTGACAAAGCGCAGCCCTGGCGGAGGCCAACCCCCACCTGGAACGAGTCCAACTTACTGCCGAGAACCCGAACACAGCTCTACCTTTGGACGTACAGGGATTGGATAGTCCTCAGAAGGGACCTCCTCACCCCATACTCCCGCAGCACCTCCCACAGTATCTCCTGGGGGACGTGGTCATACGCCTTCTCCAGATCCACAAAACACATGTAGACAGGATGGGCATATTCCCAGGCCCCCTCCAGTATCCTTGCAAGAGTAAAGAGCTGGTCGGTTGTTCAATCTGAGGTTCGACTATCTGCCGAACCCTCCTTTCCAGTACCTTTGAGTAGACTTTCCCAGGGAAAGATATCACCCTCATTCAGGTTGAAACAACAAGGATGGTTGAAAACCTGTACAACACGTCCAAGGCTTGCATGTCCCCTATCATTGTGTGTCCTTGTGTCTGTCATTGTGTGTCCTTGTGTCTGTCATTGTGTGTCCTTGTGTCTGTCATTGTGTGTCCTTGTGTCTGTCATTGCGTGTTCTTGTGTCTGTCATTGCGTGTCCTTGTGTCTGTCATTGCGTGTCCTTGTGTCTGTCATTGCGTGTCCTTGTGTCTGTCATTGTGCGCCTGTGTGTTTGTGTGCGTGTGTTTTGTGTGTGCAGATAATCGTTGATGCAGAGAGACATTTTGTGCCCTTTGGCCAAAGATTAAAATGTCATCACGCCATGTCAAACTCCTTCCTTCCCTCCCAAA
>NC_047569.1:40100792-40223292 GCF_011004845.1 Esox lucius
CGTTGAGCGGCTACAACTATTTAAAACATTCACGCGGACAATTAAAATGCACAAAGTGTGATAATTATTGTAGGCGCTGGCAAAGGGGGAGGACACCAACAGGAAGAACAACAACAACAACATCGGCATGGCAACCCTGTCCCCAGAGACCCGCAGGTACGGCGGCGCGCTCTCCCAATTACTTAGTTAATCCATCAGCTCAGTGATTGTCTAAATTCAACGCACCTGGTCGTCCGGGTGGCTTAATTCAAAAACATGAAGCAGGGTTTCAAACGGAGACTCAGGACCGCCGCATTTCATGCAGGCTCCAAGTGGATGTCTTAAATTGCCACTAACAGGAGATTACATGCACCTGCAGGATAAACTGTGTTTGATTGAAAGGAAAAGCCCACCAGAATAACCCACCAGATTAGATGAACTCTCCTTATTACCATGTCAAGTGATTATCATCCCAGACAGCTGGTCTGGATTCTCCCGCCCTCTGTCTAGATTCGACCTATCAGAAGACTTTGATATCGTCGGAGCAGTGTAAATATGCTTAAAGAATATGAAGGCAGGCTTATCTTGCAGTGCTAAGTTCAATATTTAATGGCAAAATACTACAGGTCATTCATTATTCCTCATAGAGTACAAATATTACAATATTAAAGTGGTTTCTTGATGCATTAAATATTTCCAATATAAAATGTCTTACCTCAAATCTTGACAACACAATACCATGAAACCTTTTTTAAAGAATATTGTATTTTTTAACTAAATGGATCGGAATCAAACAACATAGTAAGACTAGATTGGGATTTACCATCAGCATCCATTTTCCACCCAGAACAAGTCGGGCAAATTGCTAGTCGATTTGCTGTGGTAAATAAAGGATTTACTTTATATCAGTTGTATGGGATGACTGTCAAAAAGACAAATAACCCTTAGTCTGCTCATAAAATAAGACTAAGTTGTTTTGATGATAACACTAGCCAGAGGGACAAATTATCTTGAAAAATGTTGTTTGCAAAGAATATTAAAACACCGCCTTCCCATCCATGTTAGGGGCTGTTAGAATGGTAGCCAGTGATGCCTGGAACTGAAATCAGCCGGCTGCTGAATTTAACACATGTTACTGGTTTGCTGAGAGGTCAGCTGCTGTTAATCTAGTGACCAATCAGTTCTGCAATAGGTCTGAAGTCTCTGTGGTACTGCAGAACAAGTGTTACTGAGGGAGAGTGTCTCTGAAAAAGAGAGAAGAAGAATGAAAGAACGTGAAAGGGAGAGAGAAGACAGAGGGACGGAGAGTTAGGGGTTTAGACAGAAAAAAGACAGGAAGCGAAAAGAAAGTGAGACAATGAAAGACAGGGTAGTAGAGAGAGAG
This sequence comes from Esox lucius, assembly GCF_011004845.1. Classification (NCBI taxonomy): domain Eukaryota; kingdom Metazoa; phylum Chordata; class Actinopteri; order Esociformes; family Esocidae; genus Esox; species Esox lucius. The sequence continues at coordinate 40,102,156 of NC_047569.1, forward strand.
AGAGAGAGAGCGGGACAGAGAAAGAACAGACAGAAGAAAGACAGACATCTCTCTCTCTCTGACTCAAGAGAGATGTTGATGATGCATCAAAGAAAATGAAGTGTGTACGTGAAACTATTAATGCTGAAGTGGATAGAGATCTGAACGTCATTCTCTCTCCCAGAACAATCCGTCCATAATCCTTCCCTCGTCCTCTATTTCCCACACAGACAGAATCCCGTGCACAAATCGCACCCTACTTGCCACCGGCGCGCTGTGGGGCCCTCATCAAAAGTAGTGCACTACATGGCCAACAGGATGTCATTTGGGACACGCCAGGAGGACCACAAATCCACTGCATGAAAATCCCTTGTTCTGTTAGCATTATCTCAATCTGAAAGGAGACAACAAACGCAGAGACTCTGAAGCATCCTTTATTCAGTGACGCGTCACCACATCGTATCGCAGCGTAACCATCCGCCGTGGCCCTTTAATTCACGTCAAACCAACACACGTAATGACACTTGGTCTGTCTCTTCCAGGCCATTCAAATCTACTCTCTGACAGATAATGGGGAGCAGTTTGCGTGGTTCTCAAGGCGCGCCAGGGGTTGTCTTGGCAAATCTGCATTGCAGAAACAGAGAGAAAGGAGAGGACGAGGGAACGAGAGACAGGAGGGAAGGCGAGAGCAGAGAGAGAGAGAGAGAGAGGGGAGTTGGGGGACAAAAGGAGAGTGGGAAAGGAGGAGGAGAAAAATGGACAGAGCGTCAGAATCAGAGGAAGGAAGAGAGGAAAAAAGAGGGGAACGAGAAAGCGAGGGAGAATAAACAGAGAGAGGGAGAGAGAGAGAACACAGAGAGAGGGAGGAGACAGTGATAGATAAAAACACAGAAAGCAGGACACAGGAGTTAAACCCAAAGTCTAAAATGTCTCATTTAATGATAACCACTATTCAATATTTCGGTTCTCAGAAAGTAAAAGTCTTTATTATTCTGGTGAACAAGGCGTTCTCCACATCCCAAATGGCAGCCCAACCGGTTCCCTTGGCTGTGCACTATGAAGCCAGGGCTCATTAATGGAGACGCAAGCTGGGTTTTGTCTGTGCGGATATTGTCACTAAGTGCACAATAATGTATTACCATGTTGCTGTCAGATCCAGGCCCATGTTGTCATGGATAAACACTAATTATTTACCCAACACTGATGGTGTTACAAATTGGATTACAGTGTTGTGGCTTTTATGTTACTTTCTCTCAGCTTCACCGCTTGCCTGTCTCCCTGTCTTTCTGTGTTTCCAGGTTTTTTAGGATAATTTTTCTATTGTTGATTTGTTTCTATATCTTGCCACAATTCTTTCTTTAGTTTGTTTTCTCCATTTCTGTTTTAAAAGTGTGTTATAAAACATGAGGACAGAAAAAAAAATAAGCATATCCAGACGTGCACGAAATCATCTTCAGACGTGTATAAAATCATCTCCAGACATGTACGAAATCATCTCCAGATGTGTATGAAATAATCTCCAGACGTGTATGAAATAATCTCCAGACGTGTATGAAATCATCTTGGGACATGTACGAAATCATCTCCAGACGTGTACGAAATCATCTCCAGACGTGTATGAAATCATCTCCAGACGTGTATGAAATCATCTCCAGACGTGTATGAAATCATTTTGAGACATGTACGAAATAATCTCCAGACGTCTATGAAATAATCTCCAGACGTGTATGAAATCATCTTGAGACATGTACGAAATCATCTCCAGACGTGTACGAAATCCTCTCCAGACGTGTATGAAATAATCTCCAGACGTGTACGAAATCATCTCCAGACGTGTGTGAAATCATCTCCAGACGTGTATGAAATCATCTCCAGACGTGTATGAAATCATCTCCAGACGTAAGGTGTTTGCTGATTCTCTGAGCAACACTGGCGTTGACAGACTCCGACCCAAAAGAGACAGATTACTTTTTACAATTTATTTTAGCCGAAATAAGGCCGTAATAAATGAGCTGTTGAAGCTTGGACAGACTGTTTAGGGTGCTTAGTTTAGGTGCTGAATACTGGATCTGGGTCAAGCGGGGCTCTGGGACGTTCACGTGTGTACAATCTTGAATTGTTTGAGAGTTGATAGAACAGGTACATCTGTATTGCAGGCTGTCAGAGTTGGGTTGTCAAGCCTAAACATGGCAGAGCGGATGTTTGCAACACAGCAATAACATAATCAATTTGGTTAGACCATCCTCCCCCCATCTTGAACTAGCAGAGATGTATTTTACTTATCCTTTATCTTACTTATCCTGATTGACTTGAGTTGTTTGTATTTTTCTTTCACCACATAGATTGCAAACTCGGCTTGACTGTTCATGTATTCTCCTCTAATCTCACATAATAATCTCTCCGTCACTCCCTCGCTACACACCCAACACCCCCCCCCCCCCCCCAACACCACAATTCTCTCTCCCCCAGGACTTTAATCTCACTGAATATCTGGCCTCTCTCCAAAATGGCCCTAAAGTGAGTGCAGAGAGCCGAGCAGCCATTTTCCTGCTGTGTGTGGTTCTCTCCAGAGGCAACTGGAATGGGTCGGCTGGATACCCCCATGTGTGTCTGCGGGAAGGCATGAAGCAGGATTGAAAGGTGACACACACATACACCCTTCACATGTGTGTAACGTCACACCAGGAGGGTGGTGCGCGAAACACGTTTAACCTTTTCACGCGTGAGTTTCAAATATGCCTTAACGGCCCCCCAGAGTGAGTTTTTTTGCGCGTGAGTTCAGCACTCACTCAGAGTTCCAGAATTTGATTGTGACGTCACAAAACATTTAATCTGCAGCTTCCCAAAAACACCACGCTGCTTACTAGTTATGCATCTAATTTTTTATTTAAATTATATTAACAAACTTCTACAGGTAGTAACTGTTAAAAATGTATATTGAATAATTATGAACCAATCTTAAAAATGCTGTCTTATTTCTAAAGATCGTGGCGAGAAAGATACTGAAACGCTTCACTTGTTGTATCAATAAAACATACGCAATCTATCAGGCAATAGGTGGTATGTAAATAGTTTTACGTAATTATTCAGAAGCTCTCAAAAAAGTATAGATTCCGATTCTTGCATTTAGTAATGGACAAATGCGATCAGTGAAAAGGTAGATTTTTGAAGATTACGAGCTTTTTTTCTCAACAAAATAGTGCTACTGTTTTAGTTTGCGGCATCGGTTTGCTACTAGATCTGCCAATTGAACTATTGTGCGTGAACCCTACCAAAACAAACTGACTGGATTAACCCCACGTTAGCTACATGCATTGAGTGTTGACATGAAGTCACTTTGCCAGGTAAGGAACACTAAATACATTGCATTGCAAGCTTCTCTTTTTGACTCAAATTCAAAGAGCTGCAAAGAGCTGGTTTATGTGTAACTGTAGCTAGCTAGCAAACGTCAGCTAACCGCTAGCAAACGTCAGCTAACCGCTAGCAAACGTCAGCTAACCGCTAGCAAACGTCAGCTAACCGCTAGCTAACAAAGTTTGACCTGTAATGCAGTGCAGCTAAAATGAAGATCATAGTTTCCCCAGGATGGCAAATCTGTCCGAAAGACTGGCAAATGTAAATGACCATCAGGTCTTAGAGTAACTCACCTTTCTTTATCTTTGATTGATAAAAAGCATAGCAGCACCCTCAACAGGTAACGTAACTTGAAAGTTTTTACACAATGATTTTGACAGGTTGTCAGCTCTTTCAGGAAATGGTTAGATGCTCAATAGTAGTCGCTAATATAATTCGTTTTTGCGTATTATATTTATTGTAGAAAATCTAACTTCTAGTGTTGGCTACCTGTTGGTACGTAAGTAACACTTTTTTATGCTTGCTACCTGGTTAATAACATAGTGTGGTCTTGAAACAATTACAATCAGGAAATGAAGTTATAAACGCTGTTTGAGCTAAATGTGAGTAAATAACAGCGCGGTCTGACCAGCCATTGTTACGTCACTCGTACCTAGGCGTTCTAATGATGCGTTCTAAACGATACGTTCTAATCACACCGGTGTGATCGTACGCTTCAGGGACCACTCTAGACTGATCACACCGGTGTGATCGTACGCGTCAAAGGGTTAAAAACCTATGATCAGCTGAGATTAATATTCCAATGACAACGCAACTCCCCGAGGGCATGACGACACATCTTATCCATGGGCGGCTGGAGTTTCCCCCGAGGGGATGAGAACACATCTCAAATCGGGGTGGGTGGGGTCTCATGTAGCCCCTCGTCAGCTAGGCTCTCTGTCTCCGTCAGGGGTTTCATGGAGAAGAGAGCAGAGACAAGGAGTGAGAGGATGGCAGAGGGGATACGAGGGGAGGAAGGAGAGGTCAGAAGAGGAGAAAAGTGACAGAAAATAGGAGAGGAGAGTGAAAGAGAGTGGACAGAGGAGGGGAGCGAGGGCAGGTGAAGCCAGGGGATGAGAGAGGACGGGGGTGGGTGAGGAAGAGCGAGGGAGGACATGAGATTAGAGAATGTGAGAGCGGAGCAAAGACTGAGGGAAGGAGGGGAGGAAGAAAGGAAGGAGGGGAGATGGGATTAGAGAGAGAAGAGCAGAGATAGACGATGTAAAGACCAGTAGAGAGGCTCCCTTGACACTCCCTGGTGATCCTCCTCCATAACCCAACCCTTCCAGGAGCCCCGGGTCCTCTATGGAGCCCTACTATCCAGACCAGAGCCCTATGAGGAAGAAGGAACTTCCCAGGGTGGAGGGTGGCGTTTGGGCCGCGGAGTCCATCCCCCTGGTCTGCCCTCACGCATCAGCATCAATACAACACAAGTAAATACAGCCAGTGGCTTAATGCATCTTTCTCCCCACGGACCAAAGCCCACCAAAATGGCATCGGGAGGGAAATAATAAAAAATAAATAAAGTCCTGTTCTCCCTGGCTTCTGAGTGGACTGGTTGTTTTTCTCCTTTGTAGTGTGTCAAGGTGTGGGTGTGTGTGTATGTGTGTGTGTGTGTGTCTCTGTGTGTGGGTGTCTGTGTGTGTTTCAGTGTGTGTATGTGTGTGTGTCTCAGTGTTTGTGTCTGTGTGTGTGTGTGTGTGTCTCCTTGTGTGTGTGCTTGTGTATGTCTGTGTTTATGTGTGTGTGTGTGTGTGTGTGTGTTTGTGCATGTCTTTGTGTGTCTGCATGTGCCTGTGTGTGTGTGTGTGTGTGTGTGTGTGTGTGTGTGTGTGTGTGTGTGTGTGTGTGTGTGTGTGTGTGTGTGTGTGTGTGTGTGTGTGTGTGTGTGTGTGTGTGTGTGTGGGAGGGAGAGATGAGGTTCCCTGGTTAAACAAATCAAAGGGTGAGATTATTGGAGAGCAGAGACTAATTAGCCATCTAGTTTAACATGGAGCCCTTTCAAACCACAGACAACTGGACACACACACACACACTCACACACACGCACACACACACACAATAGTGCTGAGAGATCAACCCAAATGGTGGTAATTATTAAACAACTATTGGAACTGGTATTGGTTTAGTTACTTGGATATCACTTTTGAAATGAATTTTCATATCAGTGCAACAAGCCATCTTTCTAGAGTGACATTCAATCATTAATGAGAGAGGATTTTACCGAACTAGGATGCTGGATTTTGCCATTTCACTAGGTGTTGTAGTTCAATAAGGCAAATAGTCTATCACTTTGTTACTTTATTAACTACAACAACCAGAATCCATTGTGGACAGGGGCACAGAAGAAGGTGGGGTTAACTGTAACATCCCAATTGTAGGCCTGTTCTGATGGGATCTCTCCTACAGAGAGTGATAATTCTACTCAGATGTATAACTTTTCGGTAAAAGCTAAAATGATTTTGTCAAAAACCTCTTCCACAGAGGTTTGAAACCCAGATGTCTAGGAATCCAAGTGACCCAGACTTGACAGACCAGATCAAAATGGGTACTTAGGTAGCTAAAACTGTCATTACTACAATCAGGTGAAATTGACCTTTTTGGTTTTGTCATTCATACATAAAACGTGATGTTGAAGGAGCGCCAGTGACGACCTGAATGTGCAGTTTGGCACACATTTAGAGGAAGAAAAAGACTTGGGAAACCGCTAACATAGTTTAATTATTGAACTGAAACTGAGCTGACATCCAAAAGAAATCCCTTAATCCCTCACCACTAACACAAGCTTGCCTGTTGGCATCACTTCAGTTAGCTAGCCCCCCCGTCCCTATATAGAGCTCTAAATCAAACTGTAGTCCCATATAGTGCTCTAATTGGCCCTGTAGTTCCTACATAGTGCTCTAAATGGACTTGTAGTCCCTACATAGTGCTCCCCTATGGCCCTGTAGTCCCTACACAGTGTTTTAAATGGCCTATAATCCCTACATAGATCTTTCTATAGCCCTGTAGTCCACAGAGTGTTCTAAATGGCCTGTATCCTTACAGAGTGCTCTAAATGGCCTGTATCCTTACATAGTGTTCTAAATGGCCTGTATCCTTACATAGTGCTCTAAATGGCCTGTATCCTTACATAGTGCTCTAAATGGCCTGTATCCTTACATAGTGCTCTAAATGGCCTGTATCCTTACATAGTGCTCTAAATGGCCTGTATCCTTACATAGTGTTCTAAATGGCCTGTATCCTTACATAGTGTTCTAAATGGCCTGTATCCTTACATAGTGCTCTAAATGGCCTGTATCCTTACATAGTGTTCTAAATGGCCTGTATCCTTACATAGTGCTCTAAATGGCCTGTATCCTTACATAGTGTTCTAAATGGCCTGTATCCTTACATAGTGCTCTAAATGGCCTGTATCCTTACATAGTGTTCTAAATGGCCTGTATCCTTACATAGTGTTCTAAATGGCCTGTATCCTTACATAGTGTTCTAAATGGCCTGTATCCTTACATAGTGTTCTAAATGGCCTGTATCCTTACATAGTGTTCTAAATGGCCTGTATCCTTACATAGTGTTCTAAATGGCCTGTATCCTTACATAGTGCTCTAAATGGCGCTGTAGACCCTACAAAGTGCTCTAAATGGCCTGTAGACCTAAATGAGTAGTAGTAGTAGTGGTAGTAGTAGCAATAGTAGTAGTGGTAGTAGTAGTAGTGGTAGTATTAGTGGTAGTAGTGGTAGTAGTAGCAGTAGTAGTAGTAGCAGTAGTAGTAGTGTAAAGGTTTATATGTTGCATTTAAGAATCAACAGTAAATAAACAGTTCAAAAGTAAATTTCATTAAAAAATCTAAAATTCCCATGTAATCCCACTCTTAAGAGAGAGAGTGCAACCATATTAAATCATGGTTTCAAACCTAATGCCTCTGTCAACAAATAAAAAAACATGAATTCATTATACAGTTATTTTGGGATTGAAGCTGTCACTGAGCAGGAAATCATTTTTCCTCTGACACCCCCCTCAAAAAGGTTGACTCCAGTCTCAACACCCTGGCCCTTTAATACTCCCCACCCACAATGCTGATGCGTCATTCCTCCTCCCTCCCTCGGCCTGCCCCAGGTCCACCTCTGCCGGGGACGCCATGTTGGTGTGGAGAGAAGCAGAACGGCCCGGGTTCCCTTCATGACAGACAGATGGACAAAGAGATGGACAGACAGGCAAGACAAACACCTATTCTTCGGATCTAGAAGAACAGACAAAAACACACACACACACACGCACATACACACTGAAGCCAGCCCAATTATCCCTTTCAGGGTACAGGTACATCTCATTAGCAGACCCCCTCTCCACTCCCCCCTTCGCTCTGACATCCACACCATGCTCCTAGACAACAGGATCAAGCTCCTCTTCTCCAGGTTAAATTGACAGCACTGTTTCCTCTGACAGCCTCCATATGGTACCATCCTCTGACACAGTGATGAAGGAGAGAGAGCGAGGTAGGCTCTTCACCTCCCAAACACCACCCTAGTCCATCATTAGTGCACTGCCTTTGACCAGTGTAGATCTCTATGCGGAAATAGGGTGTAATATAAAGTGCTCTCATTGGGAGACATACGGCAGGACTGACTAGTGATCCAACTCTGCTTTTTTCCGATCCGGATACTTTTCTCCCTTCTATCTTTTCCGGGGAATGCTGATGTAAGTGGCATCAGGAAACCAGTTAGAAACCAGTTAGAAGTTGTGGTGTGTGAAACGGCATACCACCATAAACATACAGTTATTGTAGCAGTAAGGCACACCGAGGGACTGTGGTATATGGCCAATATAGCATGGCAATGTGCGGCAGCCAGGCACTCCGCATTGTGTCGTGCCTCGGAACAGTTCTCTGCCGTAGCATGTCGGCCACATACCGCGCTACCTCCTGGCTTACTGCTCGCAGACAGGGGACATCGCCCAGTTCTTGGTACAGTAGGAGGTTCGAGTGTCCATTTTGTTCTTCGCTGGGGACACTGTGTCAAAATGGTTCTCCCCAAGTTTAGCGAATCTTGGCCAAGATCTCCCATGTCATCGCGCCACGGAAACCAGGCCGACCGCCAGACAGACACGCATGTTGTGCAACCCACGCCCACCAACACACACACACACACACACACACACAGCCTGACACGATAGCAGACGGAAACCCTCCCCAGGTAGACAGCGAAACACCAGCAGTGGTGGAGGCAAAGCAATTGGATAATTGCAGGACCATAAGCTCAATTAGAGTCCTCAAGCATATAATCAAAACCATTAGTGGGAGGAAAGATGGCTGAGCCTGAACACCTCTTCCATATGCGGCTTAAATGTCAAGCACTACAGGTAAGACATTTATTATCTCTGAGCCGTGAACTAGCTAGGCATGTCAGAAAAAAATGCTTCCTTGACAGTCCTTGTCACAAACGTGCCAAATGGCATCCTATTGCCACGATGGGGCACTTATTTTGACCAGCACTTAAGGGGCCAGAAATCTGTAGTCAAAAGGTTGAGGAGAAAGGGGAGAAAAGAGAGGGGAAGAATGGGAAAGGAGGTGGGGAAAGAAGGAGGTGGAGGATGGGGTGGAGTATTAGGTCAAGTGGAAGAGAAGAAGGAGGTTGTGGGAGAGGAGGTGGAGGATGGTGTGGAAGAGGAGAACTGTTTGGGTACTAATGAGGTCCTGACCCAGAAATGACACTAAAGACAAAGATCAGAGAGCAGCCTCAGTGGCGGACCTCAAGACAGGAGCAGAATATCAACACAGAACCAGCACCGCGCACAACTTCCAAATGAAACCCTATTCCTCATGCAGTCCACATGCCCTTACCAGGAAATGGGGTGCCAACTGATCCGCACCCAAGCACGTTTGCCCCCCCCCGTGGCAGAGGTCAACAACAAGCCGCCATTAGAACCGTTACAGTAGAAACGGTCATCTGAAACAGTGGAATACAAAATGGCACCGGGAGAAATTTGACATCAGAGTGAGTCAGACGGAACAGGTCTGGAATATTTGAATATATTAAACATTCAGACATCCACACGGGGCCAGGCCTGGTGCTAGCCAAGCGCTGGTCCCTGTGGACACATCCGAAATGGCACCCTAACACGCCATCAGGTGCACAGCGATTATCCAAAGCCAAGTAAAAAGAAGTGGACTAAATGGGACACATGGAGACATTGACGAGTCGGATTGGGACTCCGCACTACGAGGTTCTAAGTGTTAATTGGATAGTTTGTGGAACTACTTCTCTAGTCAAGCGTGTCATTGAAAGAGAAAATAAGACCTGTGTCCAGAACGGCCCCCTGTTTTCTGTTGTAGTACAAAACATTTCACCAGGGCCCATGTGCCTTGGCTCAGAGGAGTGCACTCTTTAGGGATTAGGTTGCGATTTCCAACGCCAGCAAGAGGTAACAGTAATAATGCATATAGACAGCGATGGAAGATTTAAGAGCAGCCGCGCTCCTTAGCGATGAGAGGAGTGTTAAATACACATCTAATTGAACCGAACGCTGAACGTAAACAGAAGCAACCACGGTCGCTAGGCGACATGAACGGCTTCCTATAACGTACCCATATAGCACACTTCTCTTGACCAGGCTATAATTGAAATTGTTCTGTTCACAGCATACTAAATGGTACCCATATAGAAATGAACATAAAAGACTATAGAAAATAAGAAAACATCAACGCCTACTTCACATAAAGCAGTGATAACAAAACATCATAGTTTGGTCTTCAAAATCAAATTTCCACCACGAGGCCTATGGGATTAGGTGTCATTATTAATAGGTCCTGCATTAAATAACCTTTCATGAATTACTAATGACTCAAAGCCCTTTTCCAGTTGGAAAGTTATCCACATTTTGAAGGAAAACTTGTGCTTGCACTAGTTCTTCTGTCTCCATCTAGCTACCGTATATCTTGTTCCACTGCAACGAAGACGTATCCAACCAGACATGCTGCCGTGGAACGCCTCGGAAACGTCTTGCCACCACCTCCACTCCATGCCAAGACTTGTAATTGCATCAATATGGAACACATCTAATTTCTCTTCCAGAACAATTCCCTCCGATGTCACCGTAACCACGGCAATTGTCGGGATCTAAACAGGAATGGAAACTTATCGGCCCAGACCATATGGCAACATCCTCCCTATTTAGCGCAGTTGCTTTTCAAAGCTGACACATAAATCTTTGTCCTGAAATTAAAAGTCAAATATACTGACTTTCTGCAAAAATGTAATGTATTCAGGATTAGTGAAATCATACCTAGGCTTAAAATAATCCTCACACAACCATGAGACCCACTGATAATTATTTACAGAGTTTACCAGATTATATATATATATAATTGTTTATTTTTTTTGCAATAATCACTGATCTAGCTTTCAAGTCAGTCTATGAAAATGCCCTTTTGTTACAAATTTTATCAGAACCATGCATAATGTACACCCACTAATCTGTGAAGCACAGTTCCCTGTTTTATCAGGAGCCAGCTTATCTTTATTTTTAGATATTTTTTTAATTATAGATGTGCTTGTTAACGAGGTAGAACAGTTAAATTGTTTTGAACACAACCGTCTGTCCGGTTTGAACAGCATGTTAGCCAGTTCCATCTGATTTGATGTAAAAATTAGGTGCCTACCTGGTCAGGACGCTTGTTTCTCAGAATGAAAATGAGATGCCTACCTGGTCAGGACGCTTGTTTCTCAGAATGAAAATAAGATGCCTACCTGGTCAGGACGCTTGTTTCTCAGAATGAAAATGAGGTGCCTACCTGGTCAGGACGCTTGTTTCTCAGAATGAAAATGAGATGCCTACCTGGTCAGGACGCTTGTTTCTCAGAATGAAAATGAGATGCCTACCTGGTCAGGACTCTTGTTTCTCAGAATGAAAATGAGATGCCTACCTGGTCAGGACGCTTGTTTCTCAGAATGAAAATGAGATGCCTACCTGGTCAGGATGCTTGTTTCTCAGAATGAAAATGAGATGCCTACCTGGTCAGGATGCTTGTTTCTTAGAATGAAAATGTGGTGCCAATTGCTTATGAAATATTTTTAATTTATGAAACACTGAGACTAGGCAGCGAGCATAAATGTCTGTGATGGCTGAAAGACTAAACCCACAATCTATTACCTTCTATGGGAGGCTAGAGAGGCTAAATAAGACTATATAATAAATTAGAATATGTTTAAGATAAATTCACTGTTAAACAACATTTACAACAAACATTTTCAAAGGAAAAATGCTTTGAAATCCTCTTACCATTGTGAGAATGTCGGCTCAATTTCTCCCTCGTTTCCAACAATCGGACACTGGTGTGAACATGTACTCTGATCTGACTATAACCTTGAATCCTCTCAGTTGTGTTCCTGTAACCTGCTACGTTTTCAGACATGTGTATTCTATTGTGTTGTTAATCTCTCAAGGACGCAGGTGTGAGCTGTCTCTAAGACGGTTCACAGTACACTTGGTATCAATACAAAGAAGGCTTTGTGTCAGGGGGTCTTCTGGTCATCCACTCCCTGGGTGACTGGAGATGACTTCTTCTGGTCATCATCCCCCTGGGTGACTGGAGTTGACTTCTTCTGGTCATCATCCCCCTGGGTAAATGGAGTTGACTTCTTCTGGTCATCATCCCCCTAGGTGACTGGAGATGACTTATTCTGGTCATCCACCCGCTGGGTGACTGGAGATGACTTCTTCTGGTCATCCACTCCCTGGGTGAATGGAGATTACTTCTTCTGGTCATCATCCCCCTGGGTGAATGGAGATGACTTCTTCTGGTCATCATCCCGTTGGTTGAATGGAGATGACTTCTTCTTTGTGGAGTTTTAGTGCGGACTACTTCCCAAACATGAACCAGTTTCACTCTCATGTATTTCCTTTTCCGATCCCTGCACTGGCGCTGAGGCCTAAGAGGGGAAGACATCTTCAGCTAATATTTCCCAGAGTATGACAGCCAAGAAAGACTTCTTGGATTTCTTGTTAAATTGGCCTTTACAGTGTATCTTTACAGTGTATCTTTACAGTGTATCTTTACAGTGTATCTTTACAGTGTATCATCAGGGCAATAATCGTAACAGAATCCACTCACATATAAAAATCGGTATTTCAAAAACCTTAATTTACTACCCACTTTCTCAGCATGCTAAGAGGCCTTCCACCACCATTTCCTAATCAAGTCCGCTAGCTCCTCCAGGCCCTGTGTCCGCATAACAGACCTGATTTATAGCCTGGATCCACGCTACTGGAAATAGTTTTCCCCTTACAGTGCAGTTCTAGAAGTCAGGTGCAAAACTCCTGCTACAGCAATGCCAGGGACCCTTCCTCAGCAACACACTTTTCCGACTTACGGACACTTGCCGTTAGACAAAAAGCAGACTTTAAATACTCCCTCTCTGTGGACTGTGTACACCATCTTCACAGGTATGGGAGATGGGGTACATCACCTCATTGACACTTAGAAAAGTTCAATTACACGATAAAAACACTTACAACTAAACACTCTACCTTCGGATGAACCTGCCCTGCAGGCATTGGGTTGATAGGACGCTGGCTTATGATGTCAACACACAAGTTTACATCAAGACCAAACTGAGCTGATGGAGGCGTGACTCTTCCCGCGTGGTATTCAACAGGAGTAATAACCAATCAGAACTGCGCAGATGAAGTCATAATAACACTCACTTGAGCGGATCACAGCATGAGAAATCATTTCAACCCATCCATGTTTTATATGAAAATGAAATAGGCTACGTAAAAGTGAAGCTTTCAAATAGCAATTAACATAATTGTTGTAACAAGTGATCAGTCTACATTTAACCAGTGTGTTTTTATTAGCTTTATTGAAACGTTTTGAAAGGATAAAACTGCGAGTGTTTCAGATGTTCACCGACCCACTTTTAACCAACAGACAGGCAATGAGGTAAACAAAAGGTTAAGCTCTGCGTGTTAAAGGGGCTGCATGAATTACATTCCTCTGCATTCAACCAGTGGGTTAAGCTGTGTCTGGGTCTTTACGTCTAAACGCTACTGTGTAGGCTGAAAACGTTTAGTCGCCGTGAACATGGACTGAATTCATCGCATTCGTTTCGTATCACCCCGGGATGTTCCTTCCGAAAATAACTTCTGAACTCTTCATAGGATTGGATGTTCGTCACATTGCCCGGCCCTTCTCTAACCACCTCCAGCCTATGAATGAACAGTGACCAGCCACAGTCCACAGACTCTGCTGAAAACCAGAGCAGTACCTTCCATAGAGATGTTTTAATCAGTGAGTATCAGTCAGACAGCCCGCCAGTCAGTCAGTCTAAGACGGTCAGCTGGTCAGTCCTCCCTCCCCTAAACATTGACCCATATCTCCTCGTCGGTCAACACCGTCCTGCCCTGATCGCGGATCCTAGGGCAAATCCAAAAAGCCTGGTGCATCGCCATGGCGACGGCGGGCGGGCTGAACAGATGGCCTCAGTGTGCCGCGCAGCAATTAAAGAGAGGGACCGTTGAGCTGCAGGGAAGGCGGGGTGAGCGGGCAGAGAAAGTGGGTCAGGAATAGGGGAAAGCGCACGGGGGGGGGGGGGGGGCAGAAGGGACACACACTCGCACACAGCATCAGTCGCACACAAACACACCCAGCCTGTTACACCCAGTCAGCCACACACACACACCCACACCTTCACACTGCAGTGAAGACGTTGATCCGGCGGTGTCTGACCCCAGGACCTCCAGCGGCACAACGCATGCCCTCTGAACCTGAGTTCATCCAAACGGACTAACCAAGCCTTCTGAACCTTCTCTACAGGACTAACCCTTTAAAACGTCAGCCAAGCCCAGAACCTTCTCTACAGGATTAACCCTTTAAACCCTGTTAGAACGCCAGACAGGATCAGAGCGTACACAACACAGACACACACAAAAACAACACACGCCAACACTCTTACACATTAACACTAACACACACCACACACAGTCGCACAGACCCTCGGCCTCCAGAGTCCTTCTACTGCTACCAGTATTACATCCACATTTAAGCACAGGCTAGCTGTCTCCCATCGGCTCAGGCAGCATGAGGATTGCATTATCTCGTGTGTGTGCGTGTGTGTGATGGTGTGTGTGTGTATGTGAGTGTGTGCTTCAGTCAGTCATAATTGACAGATAGCAGGGATACAGAGCAACGCCCCCATCTGTAACCATGTGGAGCTAAAGCCAATCGGTTTCATCCGATCATCCTCACACTATTTCCAGCCTGATGTTTCCTGAATGGCATCCTATTCCCTATACAGGGCCCTGCATTTAACCCAGGCCTAACTGTGCTATGGTGCTAAGTGGTGCAGTGCTATCCACAGTAGTACTTTCCTGATGTGTTTCGTATCGACTGGACAAGGATGAAATGACGAAAAGAGAGTATTTGACTACGAAGATGATGACGAGGAGGAGTTTCTCAAACCCATTCTGGAGCTTTTGGAGCTTCTCCAGCTGTTCCACTCATATCAGCAGGAGCCATAGGAGCTTTCCAGGAAAACCAACATAAAGATATGCACATTAATTAAATTGCGTTATTATCCAGGCATTAAAAAACTGTAAATTAATTTTCAGTTCTGTTTGATAACATTTTAGACAATCTGGCAAAAACAACACACAAAACCATTTGCATTGTGTAGGCAGTTTAAATGAACGGCCAACAGAAGGCTTATGTGTGTGTGTGTGTCTGTGTGCGTGTGTGTGTGTGTGTGTGTCTGTCTGTGTGTGTGTGTGTGAGAGAGAGGTTTAGAGGTTCTGAGATGCCCTCCCACACAAGCACCAATCTAGCTGGAATAAAATGAATTACATTTTATTTGCACAGCGCTTTTCCAGCAGCTCAGGCAAGCAGGCTGCTGTCCCTTGGCACACCACAAAAATACAGGAATACAGCCCAGTGACCAGACCCACGGGTTCCAGGTGAACTGGGGTTACCACTGGAACTCACAAAAACACACTGAAATACAGACCAGAACACACACACACACCCACACATCCACACAGACAAAAACACACACCCAGACAAACACACACACACACACACCCCTTCAAAGAACGTTGGTTCTCTCTCTGCCCACCCCTCTATTTCTAATGATACTTTCTCCTTCACCTCTATCACTCCATCTATCTCTCTCCTCCACCCCTCTATTGTCCCTCTATCTCTCTCCTCTACCCCTCTATTGTCCCTCTGTATTTGTTCAAACATCTCTCTCCTCTACCCCTCTATTGTCCCTCTGTATTTGTTCAAACATCTCTCTCCTCTACCGCTCTATTGTCCCTCTGTATTTGTTCAAACATCTCTCTCCTCTACCCCTCTATTGTCCCTCTATCTTTGTTCAAACATCTCTCTCCTCTACCCCTCTATTGTCCCTCTATCTCTCTCCTCTACCCCTCTATTGTCCCTCTATCTCTCTCCTCTACCCCTCTATTGTCCCTCTATCTTTGTTCAAACATCTCTCTCCTCACACAATAGCTATCGTCTCTCCTCTCTTCTTCCTGTCTTCATGCTATCTCTTCGCTCCTTCACTCTCTCTTTACTGTCTTCACTCCATCCCCTGCAGAGCAAAACACATATAAATCTAGCTTCCTTTTTAACGTCTAGGCCCTTTTTGTCCTTGTAAATCATTTTTTTTCCATGAATTAGGAGAGGAAGTACAATCCTTTAAGTCATTTTACAACTCTACAACTTGGCAGCTTAATGGGTCTGTACCAGCAACGTGTGTGTGCGAATGTGTGTGTGTGTGTGTGTGTGTGTGCGCGAGTGTGTGTATGCGTGTGCACAAAAGCTTGTGTGTGTGTGGATCATATTTCAAATTTTTTAATGAAGTGTTCTTTCTGACCCATCCAGAATCCAGCTCTAACAGTGCTGACAAAGATGCCAGAAAAATAAAAAAAGAACGATTCTGCATCCCAAATGGCCTGCTGTAAGAGCCCGTTCTGTCAGGGCCTCCATAGGGCTTTGGTCAAACGTAGCACACTACGGAGAATAGGAAGCCATTTGGGATACGACATCAAGCCTGAGGAACATGCATGACCCAAAGTTCTTTCTGAAAGACACACCACAATTTATCCTCTCCTCCCCTCACCCCATCCTCTCCTCTCTTCCCCTCACCCCATCCATCCTCTCTTCCCTTACCTCTTCCTACCCCCCCACACACCGCTCCCCTTCTTCCACTCCCCAGTCCTCTCCATCTCCGCTCCACCTCCTCTCACCTTTAGTAAGGCCTCCTCTAGACCAATGCCAGGAGAAATGTGCTACACAGAGAATGTGACGCCATTTGTGGACACAGTCCTAGTGTTCGGCATTAGCACCGCAGCACATCCCAATGAACCGCTTTCAGATGTGCTCATTAGTTTAGAGTTTCTTTAGTCCCCCCCCACAGGGATAGTAACTGTGAAAGGCATGTACAGTCTGTGTTTAATAAAGTCAGGCTTGGGTCCAGGTTTCTGAGATACAATCCCCTTGCTCCGATGTTGTTTTAGCAAACTGGGGCGGGGGTCGAGGCCAACGTGAGATGACACAGTATGACCACTGTGTCATACTGAATGAAATAATCCCATAACTACACATAGAGCATCTGAATGAAGCAACCCCTTAAAGTGACAGTACAGAGTTTAAATAACAACAAAGCAGCAACCCTCCCTGGGGGACGGCTGGAGAAATGTACCCATCAAAATGTCAGAACTTTGGGCTTGAGGACTGAACATCCATGCAATTAAAAACTTTAGACAAGCGTAAAGACAAACTTACAGTCAAAGAGTTAGAGTTAGCACCAGGTGTATCTAGAGTATTTGGTGGTGGAGTACATCAAGCCTTAGTTGGAATATAAAGCTACAGTGAGTAGATCTAGCTTGCCTCTTTGTAGAAATGGGATGAAGTCAGTGAAGTTTAAAGTCATAACCAGAGTTTCCTAACTTTTCTGTTCTCACTTCGATTGTTACATTTTTACACAACTTCAAAGGTCTGCCAAAGTCTTTAGCTGTTTCTACTGCATTGGGGATTTTGGACATTTTACGTACTAAAGCCTTTTCTTCCTTGACAACAAAGTCTTGGAATCTGAATGCAAAAAGGTTGGGACCAAACCAGCTGATGCCACAATGACAGACAAAACATATTTTTGACCTGTTGACAAATTGGTGTTGAAAACAGAAATTTGAGTGACACCAAGAAATGCCAATTACAGTTGTTTTCACACCCACTGGAAATGCATGTAGACCCCTAAAACATCTTTATCTTCCCCCAAAGAATCTGTTTCCTCAGTTGTTTTTGCAGGTTTCGGGCTATTCTTTTGAAAATAGCAAAACAACACAAATGCATGTGCTTAGTACAAAATAGAAGCAAAACAAGAATGGAAGAAAACAAGTGAGGTATGGGAGGAATACAAGCTAGACAACGCAGATATTTGGAGAAATAAGACATTTACATACACAGTTACTGTAGGATTTGCTTAACAAATGGCCGATGGAATGATGCAAATAATCATGCCATCCATTTACCAGGCCTTATTTCTGTCAAAGTCCAATAACATCATCAAACACACAGAATAACAGACGAGGGCATACAAGGGGGCCATTTTACAAAGCGCAGGAAAAAATGAATTGTGGATGCATTTTGTAAATGTCATATGGGGAAATGTAATCATTATCTAGTAGTTTCTAAAACCTACATGTTCTTCATATCCAACTGTATTCCATAACTCAGCAGACAGATTAAGCTAAAAGGATTGTATATCTCCTTAACAAGGTGCTGCAGGAAAATGAGAGTGGAAGGAAATCTAAATTAGTCTCCCGGACTCGTAGTGTCGTAGAGTTCAGTCAAAAGTCAGTCAAAAGTCATAAAGCCTCAGTCGGAGTTAAGTCAGAAGTCATAAATCCTCAGTCGGAGTTAAGTCAAAAGTCTTAAAGTCTCAGTCGGAGTTAAGTCAAAAGTCATAAAACCTCAGGCAGAGTCCAGGTGAAGTAATGTCATGCAGGCCAAGTCCAAGCTAAGTTAAAAATCATACAGGCCAAGAGAAAATTATATCAAAAGCAATGAAGGCCAAGTCCAAGTTCAGTCAAAAGTCATCCAGGCCAAGTCCAAGTTAAGTCAAAAGTCATCCAGGCCAAGTCCAAGTTACATCAAAAGTCATGCAGGCCAAGTCCAAGTTAAGTCAAAAGTCATGCAGGCCAAGTTTAAGTAAAAAGTCATATAGGCCAAGTCCAAGTTAGGTCACATTATACAAGCCAAGTCTATGTGAATTAAAAAGTTACACAGGCCAAGTCAAGTTCAATTTGAATGGAAAGTTTTATTTTTGCCAAGTCTCAAGTTGCAACATCACCGCTTCAAAGAATGAAGAACAGCAAAACACTACTATTCTGCTGACTAACACAGAGACACACACGCACGCATAAAAGACACACTGACACACACACACACACACACACACATTCACAGAATAGAGTGCCAATCGGTGCTTGCATTGATCACAGTAGTTAGAAGCACAGTGTGTCTTTGATGACCATTTATGTAGTTTAGCAAGGGGCCTTGACTTCACTGGGCCTTGACTTCACACACACACACATACACGCACATCCATTGCCACTGGAAGTGAAGCTAAGGAGCCTACAGGTGGGGGCGTCTTCTTTGGCTAACTCTGTCAGGCTGGGAATGGTGAGTTGGTGGGCAGCTTTAAAGTCAGCCAGGCCTGAAACTGTTGGGTCGATATCAGACTACATTAGTTACTTTGGCATTAGCCCCAACTGGGAACATCCAGAGATCAATGTCAAGCTGTAGGCCATCTCACTGTTTATCTTCTCATCTCTGGCTGAAGGGCTGTCTATTTATCTATTTGTCTATCTGCTCTCGAGTCCACAGAGGCAATCCATCCATCTCAGCTTAGTGGTCGCGCACATCGCCATGAATGTGGAACTCCCAGTTAACTACCGGCCTTTTGGTGTGTTGCTGACATCTGGCCATTGAGATCTACGTGGGAATCACATGGCACTCAGTTCACAAAGTAAGTGTCTTCTTGGTTGTTCAATATGGAGATAGAAAGGCACTGAGAGCCTCTGGTAGAGAGTCTGAAAAAGTCTGTCAGACCACCTGTCTACCTGTCTCTCTATCTGTCTGTCTGTCTCTATATCTGCTTGTCTGTCTGTCTGTCTATCTGCCTCTCTGTCTGAGTCATTCTGCCTTCCTGTCGACCTGTCTCTCTATCAACCTGTTTGTCTGTGTCATTCTGCCTTCCTGTCTACCTGTCTCTCTATTGACCTGTTTATCTGTGTCATTCTGCCTTCCAGGCTACCTCTCTCTCTACCTGTCTGTCTGTCTTTACAAGGCTTGGTCAATGTGTAACTTTGCTTTGAGCAACCAGACAGAACAGATCTTCGTGAGAGTCGAGGAGCTAAGTTCTCTCTTTCACTCTCTTTCTCTCTGTCAAGGAGAATAAATAAACCCGTGTTTTCTTTCTTTCTAAGCAGCTAGCCCTTTCTCTCCTCTTCTCTCCTCTCCTCTTTTACAAGATGTTGCTTTGAAGCCAGTCAACCCCCTCCTGGTGAGATATCAGGGCAGAATATTAAATGAGCTGAAACACCATCACTCATTAAAAGAGGAAACATTTGATGTAACAAACACTCTTTTGTATACTGCAGCTAACCAATCAGCATCACGGGGTGACAGCAGGATGGATGGGGTGAGGGGGGAGGTAGAGGAGAGAGACGGGGGAGAGAGGAGGGAGAGGGGAGAGAGGAGATGGAGGAGGGAGAGGAGAGAGAGGAGGGAGAGGGGGGAGAGGAGAGTGAGAAGGGAGAGGGGAGAGAGGAAACTACAGGGTGCAGAAAGATGGAACGTGGGGATACAGGAAATAAAACCATGCACTCCACATCTTCTCATCCGTGTAAATACAGAGCAAGAGCAGGCAGCATATCAACTGTGAAGCAGCTAGCAAGGCCCTCTCAGTGCTGTGGCCACCATATTTCAGGTTTAACGTTAATCCTGACAGATTATTTCAACTCTCATCCTGCTGTAGTTTTCGACCAGTGAATTGGATGGAACACACTCCCCCTGCCCTCAGCTCTGCAGGGTGTTTGGAAGTGGCCAGTAGTCAGTCAGTAAGCCCTTCAATCCCTTTGATTTGAAGCAGATCTGATAGCCCAGGTCAGTGTACAGCAGCCGATGAAATTCCATTATGCATCTAGAATCAACCTGGTTAATACGGCGACTGGTTGTTAGGCTGGTTGGTTGATCAGTTGGTTGGATGGTTGGATGGATGGATGGAAGATCTGGTTGGTTGGTTTGTTGGTTTGGTGGTTACGTGGTTGGGTGGTTGCTTGGTTGGGTGGCTGGTTGGGTGTTTGAATGGTTGGTTGGGGGATTAGATGGTTGGTTGCTTGGTTGGATGGTTGGTTAGGTGGTTCAATCAATCAATCTAATTTATTTATAAAGCCCTTTTTACAACAGCAGTTGTCACAAAGTGCTTTTACAGAGACACCCGGCCTTAAACCCCAAGGAGCAAACAACAGTAGTGTTGAATTTCAGTGGCTAGGAAAAACTCCCTAAGAGGGCCGAATTTTAGGAAGAAACCTAGAGAGGACCCAGGCTCAGAGTGGTGACCAGTCCTCTTCTGGCTGTGACGGGTGAGATATTATGAGTCCAATTGGAATAATTAATACATTTATCTGGGCTAAATCCAGAGTCTATTTAAAATTCTGGTCAGAAGTATGACCAGATGGACAAGGACAGGGACAGCAACGGTTACTTGGTTGGGTAACTGGTTGGGTGTTTGAATGTTTGTTGGGTGGCTGGTTGGGTGTTTGAATGTTTGTTGGGTGGCTGGTTGGGTGTTTGAATGTTTGTTGGGTGGCTGGTTGGGTGTTTGAATGCTTGGTTGGGTGTTTAAATGCTTGGTTGGGTGGTTGGTTAGGTGGTTGCATGGTTGGGTGGCTGGTTGGGTGATTGAATTCTTGGTTGGTTGGTTGCTTGGTTGGGTGGTTGCTTGGTTGGGTAGCTGGTTGGGTGTTTGAATGCTTGGTTGGGTGGTTAGTAGGGTGCTGCTTGATAAGGTGGATGGTTAGTAAAGTGGCTGGTTGATAAATGTGTGCTTCATAGTAAAGTGTGCTAAGCACACCAAGAATACTTGGTTGAAATTAGGACACCAACAAGTATATTGTCCTTGTCTACTGAGACAGTCCAACAGCAGGCAGGAGAGAAAAGGAACAGGAATACTGGTCAGGACAGGACGTCAGCCTGCTCCCAAGGAGCAGAGAAGCGAAAGGGAGGAGCTTAACCATTTAATCTCTAAACCAAGACAAGAATCAGTGAGTCAGATGAATACGGAATCAGAACAGTGGAGGGAAAAGATTGGATTCCTTCTCTCATTGATTTCCTCTGTCCATACTTCACTGATTTGGCGCTTTGTGGGCTGAAACAGAACAGGATTTCAAGGGTTTGGAAGCAGAAAATTGCAGCTGCAGTTTGCAGATAAACGTGCGATCCATTGTGATTCAGCTTGGTGGGGCTTAGTGGGTGTGGCTTTAGAGGACAGAGTGGGAATGGAGGCCCTCGGGGAACAATACCACACAATACTATCGTCCGAAATTATCGTCTAACGCATTTTTCTGAATAATCAAAGCCAGTGAACAATTGTTTAAAACGTTGCTTTAGTGACGTTTTATGGGTCTCTGAGACCAATGTGACGAAACCCATTGGTTTGTGTGACTAATACAATGGTCAGGACAGTACTGGTGGAGGTGTGTGTGGGTGTAAGTGTGTGTCCCCTGTAACTATGCAATGTGGAAATGTGGAAAAAGAAAAAGGAAATAGTACTTAACATTTAAATTAACATTTATATTACACTTAAAAGCAAGAATAATTATTTTGGAGAATTCACTGCTGAAGACATTATACGAGGAATATTAAAAAGCTCAACAATTAAGCAAATGAAGACTTCTGCTCATTTGCCCCACAATAACTAGCCATACTTAATGAAGAAGTAACAGTTAATACCAACTCCTTCCATAGACAGTTATGACTTTGCTAAAAAGCCTCAGAGTCCCGCTGTGTCACAACACTAAGATGCAGTAAGCCATTAAAGACATTTCACTTTTTTCCCAAGTGCCACCAATATATTGAAAGCGCAGGCTGAGTTCTCAAAATGTGGCCCGCAACACACATGCATCCACACGCACAACCGTGCACACATCCACACACACAACCGTGCACACATCCACACACACAGCGGATCCTCTTTAGCGGCTGAACTCCTTTAGGGCAAATAGCATCTTCCACGGAAGGGAGGCTCGAGGGGACTAATGTCCCAGAGACCCATCACCTCAGCGGGATATAAACAGAGGGGATAGGGATCAGGTCCATTTGCATTCACACTCTAGCCACCACGAGACCCGACTATAAAAGTGCATAACGACATAACTCTCTCGCTCTTTAACTATTAACTCTCTGACTATAACTATCCACTCTGTCTTTAACTTTTAACTCTCTGACAATACCTATTCACTCTGTCTTTAACTATTAACTCTCTGACTATAACTATCCACTCTGTCTTCAACTATTAACACTCTAACTATAACTATCCACTCTGCCTTCAACTATTAAATCTCTGACTATAACTATCCACTCTGTCTTTAACTATTAACACTCTAACTATAACTATCCACTCTGTCTTTAACTATTAACACTCTAACTATAGTTATCCACTCTGCCTTCAACTATTAAATCTCTGACTATAACTATCCACTCTGTCTTTAACTATTAACACTCTAACTATAACTATCCACTCTGTCTTTAACTATTAACTCTCTAACTATAACTATCCACTCTGTCTTTAACTATTAACACTCTAACTATAACTATCCACTCTGCCTTCAACTATTCACTCTGGGTCTTTTACATTTCTCTATGTACGGAACAGTCCCCCCATAAAAGGAAAAGTCGCCAAATGTCAAAACATTAGTTTAGACTGAGGTGAAATGCACGCACAAATGCAAGCACACACACACACAACCACACAGGAGCACACACACACACCGAAGCACACACACACACACACACAATAGTACACACACACATACACACAAACACACAGAAGCACACACACACATGCTCCAAAAGGACCAACAGACAGTTTTGCCTTGTTGTTTTTGAACACATCTTGCTAGGTAAAAAAAAGTCCTTGGCCAGCAGAGCTCCCAGACACCTGGAGTGTCAGATTTAACACAACTCCATTTCACCACGCTCTCACAGAACCACACCTGTTGGTGACAAGGCAGCCTTATGACCTCAGCCTGACCCCTGACACCATCTGTCAGCCAAATAGTGCCCTATTCCCTTTGAAGTGCACTACATTGGTCTTATGTCACAGTGTGAAGGTGAGGTTTGGAACACGGAACCACACAGGCCCAAATCCCATGTTTTTATCATTTCCCATTATGAAACAGACAGACAGATGGACGCTCAATCGTCAGTGGACAGTCCTTCCACTTGGATAATAATACACCCCCTGAAACTGTCAGACACATTACCAAGAGAATGTATTACCTTGATTCATTAGCAAACCATGTATACTTTTTGTTTACATTTTCCATACATATAAAATGGGAAAATGCATATTCTAATGCTACACAGAAATGTTCATGCCATGTTTAAATACATTTCTGTATTTAAACATCTTAAAAATACTGTAAATGCCTCTACAACCAGTGTGTGAATAATACAATGTCAGCTTTTTCTCCAGGGCGTAAGGGGAACCCAGTACAGCACAAGCGCGTTCTTCAGTGAACTTAAGTCATTCAATTCTTACAGTATCTTGCTTGTTTAACGTAACGTCTGCAGTCTGTAAATGATGATAAATCCAATCCATTACACCAGCTCATGGGGCATGTACCACACAACAACCTTTGTAGTCAAGGGTCACCAACTACATATCCTAGAGCAAAACAGCCAGCAAGACCCACACAATACCAGAACCAAAGACACTATCCACATGCCAAAGTGGTACGCAGATACCAAACAGCATCTAGGTCTGTGCCTGTCTAACATTAAAGTCATAGACCACCCAGTAATCAAAATGTGTCAGCTGTTTCCTGACTTAGACTATTTTTTCCTCACCATTACCAATGGCAAAATTCACAATCACATTAGCAATTTTCTATCATTAAATTTACATGCAGTTAAAGCCAGAATAAATTGCTTTCAAACATGCCAGCTTAACCAAGGGACACCATTGAAGGCAGAGAACATCACAACATCTTACCAGCACAAAATCTGTCCAACGTTTCCAGGGAATTGGAGGTGCGTCACTCATGTGTCTTTTGTGTGTCATTAATAAAAGCCCCCCCCCCCCCCCCACTACAACGGGTAAACCAAAACAATTAAGACATTTATTCATTCAATATAAAGATAAACAGAAATGTTGACAGTATAATAGGCTACTGTGTGTAATATCCTCTGCCATAAATCAACATTTCTGTGTATCACCAACCTTATACTGAATGAATGAGCATGTCTTTATAGTTCCTGTTTTCCGGTTGTAGAGGGGGGGGCTTTAATAAAATAAAAAGCCACTGAGACATTGGGAGTGAGGCAGGCAGACGAGACTCTCAACTAACGTCAAGGTTAAGAAATGGTATGGTCCACTTCGGGTAGGGGTGTCTGAAATCATATTAGAAGATTCTTCCCGGCATGAATATGGTAAATGTATTGTAATATTCACAATTACAGGTAAGAATGATATACACATGTTTTACCCCACCTATTGTTTTTACCTCTTTTTGGGGGCCCAAGTCTTAATGAGGGGGGGTCAACACCCCCAACCCCCCCATAATTGGAACCCTGTCTGACACCCAGGAATGTACTAAAACATCGTTCCCTAAAAATGGATTCAGCGCGGCTGAGGTCACACCCCTGCCACGCCCCCTGTCACTCCCATTTTAAACCGAGGCCTGTGACCAACTCCGCCCATGGCCACCAAAAACTTTAGGGAACCACGGCACTGGATCATCTCACAAAGGATGGAACAATCAACGCACCCACCCACACACCAACAGCGGGTGACAGAACCCACAAATGTTTCTTAGGGTTTTTATGGGGCCAAGTTATTACCAGGATCACATGTCTACAGCCAGACAAACTCCTATTGGAAATAATTGTATTTCTGTAAAGCAGGCTTTGAAGCTCGTCCATCATTCAGGCCCACAGTTAATTTCCCAAATGATTAATCCTGCTAGATGGGGAAATCTCCTTAACCTGCCACGGAGAAACGAAGGCAGTTACCTAATGTTCGTCCCAAATGGGTCCCTATTTCCACTCAATCGCACTGCTTTTGATCAGCACCCAGAGACCAAAGGGCTCTGGACAAAAGAAGAGCACAATATTTGGGTATATACAGTTTCTTGAGTTTTAGCCCGGACGTTCAGTGGAATACTTCCTAGCTCTGAGAAGAAGAAAGTACACTGGAGCATACTTTACGATGAATTCATTGCAGCTTTTTCTCAACTAAAAACATTTTATTTATCAAACGAAGTGCCCAAAGCTAGCTGTTAGTCAAGAAGGAAGCAGGGCACTCCCAGCTGTGCCAACAATGTGCTTTCTGGTCCAAACAAGCACCAGTACGTTTGAAATGCAACAGATCGTAATAGCTCTGTGTTCTCCCATATCAGACAGTATGTTCTATCAGGTGTTCTTGGAAATTACCTCCTAAAAGAACACAAGAACACAGAACTTGTATCAACATTTTTAATTACAGAAATGGTAAGGTGGAGTAGGTTATTCAACCCGGTGTCAAAAACTGTAGGTAGCGACACATCCAGCAGGACAAGACGCCAAGCACATAAGAACGGTTTAATGAGAAACCATGTAGTAGCAGCCACATCGGATCACACCTGAATAAAATCCACGGCGATTTGGCAAATAGAAACTGAAAATGAGTATTTAGTTAAACTGAACCCTAATCCACCATATGTACGAGAAAGGCTGATGGAGACCACAACATATTTTGCTAACATGAAACATACTGTTCAAAAGAACATAATACTATTGATTAATTTCAAAACCTCTCATAACTTATGTGATTTATTACCCAGAGAGCAAAATCATTTCCAGGATGACTTTCCAATGTCTTTCGTATTTTTAAAATCTTGGGCACATAGGGTTGTTGAATCAGCTCTCTAGTATTCAAATGTAATCACATCCCATTTTTTAAATGACTCCAATGACTCACAGGTCGGCAACATGAGGTGACAAAGACAGTTTGAATTCATAACTCTGTCAAGGTGTCACCCTGGGGCAAGGGAGTCGGACTCATTCCACAAAAGGCAGAATGTCAGATAACGATTGTTATTTCTTTTCAATTTGTGTGCAATTAAGTCCTAAACCACCAGGTGAGCAGAGCTCCTCTGGAACCCTGTTTCTGGAGAACTGTACCGTCCTGTTGGTGTTTGCTCCAACCCTAATCTAGCACATATGATTCTAATAATTAGATGGTTGATCAACTCAATCTGGTTAGTTACAACTAGAGTTGGAGTTTAAACTTCCAGGAGGGGAGTTCTCCAGGAACAGGGTTGGAGTTCAAATCTGAAGGGGTTTAACGCTACACGATCAGTTTTGGACTAAACTTCCAAGAGGGCAGTTCTCCAGGAACAGGGTTGGAGTTCAAATCTGAAGGGGTTTAACGCTACACGATCAGTTTTGGACTAAACCTCCAGGAGGGCAGTTCTCCAGGAACAGGGCTGGAGAGCCCAAGGGTCAACATGGTTTTTGTCCTGACAATGGCAGGGTAGATGCTGTTGTTTACCAATGGTCTTTTCTCTAATTAGAGGACAGACAGGCACCCTCCCTAATCAACCAAATTGCTCTTAAGCACGGTGGAATGTTAAAAACTGCAAACGGTTGAAATGCGTAAACAAAATAATCACTCAAAGAAAGCTTCACCCCCATTCAGATCTAGTGACACACACACTGCCTGTCCCCATGCAATGTAGAGTAGTGAGAATGAGGTCAAATTTTGACTATCCGGGTGATTGCATTGTTGTATCTACAAACCTCACAGAAAGAAAACACATTAATTTCAGGGGTGGGCTCAGTGGGGACCTACATTCACTATTTAGAGGAAGTTTTTACAAAAACAATTTAATCATCTCCTCGTAGTTATTCTTAATATCTGTCAAGCCTGATCATTCATAGAGTTTCCGCGTAACTCTGTAGATCATTTATCCTCTATAAAGGAAAGAGGACATAGATACCATCAGTTCAGCTCCTCCTCACAGTTCATCTTTTTCTGAACTTGTTGTTTCTTGTGATATACAGTCAGAGTCAAAAAGATCTTGGAAATCAGGGCAAACCAATCACGGTCATCTATTTTTATAATCTAAATCTCAATCACAAACAAGATTACCAGGGAAGCGGAGCCAGAACAAACCATCCCAGAATGGGAAAAGAACAAAGGAAACTAAAACACTGGAAAGTTAAAATGTTGGTTCGTACACCGCTGGTTTGATGTATGCATTAGTCTAATTGATTCCAATTAATTAAGATGAAAGCGTGATTAGCCAACTGGCAGATGGCAGCTGTCTTTTATATTGCCAAGTAAACTGTGCACACATCGCACGTCGAAAGAAACATCTGCACAACCTTTCATTCGTCCTACAATGAAGTCCAACAAAAGACGACTTCCAAGTTTGTGGCCTATTGTGTAACAGCTCCGACCCCCCTTCCCTTCAGTCCTTCCAATAATATTACACACATGGTCTCCATTAGAATAGCTGAACGGGGCCTGACTGGGGGTACATTTGAATGTGTTGGAACCATTCCCAGTTGTTTGTGTGTGTGGCTAGGCGTTGCAGTGTACTCGGTGTTCCAACTTAACATGCTGTAGATCACTTAGTGCTTCAAAGAAGGCAAGGCTTTATGAGGACAGCCCTTTAACCCTGGGGTGAAACCCTGGATTCTTGTCTTTGCATGTCAAAAAGCTGTGGCTACAGGGGGACAAAAGCATTGCAGGCACTTCGGAGAGGCCGTCCTTCCGCCAACTGGAACTCGCAGCGATTAATCATGGAGCCATTTGGGTTGTTCGCAAGAATTCCAACGTGTGGCTTTGAACCAACTGCCTGACTTGACAAAATGTCACTTCGCCTCAGAAAACCTAATGACATTGAACACGTCACTTAATCACAACATGTGATGACGTAAGACACACCCCTTAGACCTATCTAGGTGTTACAACAAAACAGCCGATTCTGTGATCATGCGTAGCTCACAAGTTAGAGCAAGCAGCAAGACCAGGTGTGTGGGTTGGAGGAAAACAGGTATAGAGATGAGGGCACTCACTACTGTAAGTCGCTATGGATGTGTCTGTCAGCTGCATGATGCAATTGCAGAGCTATGAATTAGACCTAGAATAAAATGAGTCCAAAGTTTCTGCTTCATGACTAAATAAAACTAGAAAGACAAGGACCCTTTCAGTAAACCTGCAATTTGCTGATTTCCTTTTATCTTTCCACTCTCCTTGACTGAACAGCTTCAAACAGTCTATCTGGCATGAACCCCTCCCCGGAGAACCATTTAATCCTGATCGTGTCCACAACCAAAAGGATCATCTCAATGTACATCAGAAAGGACCATTTGATCAAAGGGGTGCATCAGTCACATATACATCCAATCCCATAGCCCAGCCTACGCAGCGTAAGAGAGCTGAAGAGCAACATGGGCAACATTCTTGAATCACAAATGGCACCACCCTCTGTTCCATCATGGTGCCAAGAGCAGCTGAGTGGGTGTTGTTCACATCAACCATCCTCAAACTTCACTGTGTAGCTGATCATGGCCTTTTGTGATCCAAACAAGGGAGAGAGGGCATTGGGTCTCACTGCCATGCCAGGACATGACAGATGTGATAACATTTTGCAAGTTGGCCTTTAGTAATCTAGTGATCTAAATGATCTAAACAATGTAAAATCAAGTAAACAAAATGTAATCAAAGAGATGAATGCATATGGTTTGTAGTGCTTCAGAATGGTATTAAGATGTTTGTGAAAATACCAGGAACGATCATCAGGCAAAAATGTATTTTGTAGAGATGAAGATGACATGCGTTTTATTCAACTCCATATTGGTTTCATGTTAATTAATGGTGATTTGGCAATTAAAAATCCCTATGCTCCCTCCCAAGCCCCCATTACTATATTGACTTTTAGCTGGCAGTGGATAATGTCTGCAGAAGTTTGTAATGGCTGTCTAAAATAAACCAGGGTTGATAGTATTTCTTGGCACACTAACTTTTCCCAGGATGAGGAACCATCTAACGAGTGCATTTACCTTAGTCATGTCCTACACAGCTTGTGAGGACGGAAAATGGAAGACGTGGGTTCCTGAGAGTCCTGCCTTTGTAGTGACTAATATGCATATATGAACTTCCCTATGGGGAACACCTCAGTGAGGATCATATAGTAATGTATGGAAAAGAAGGCATTCCAAATGTGAAATTCCTCATTAACATGTCCTACACAGCTGAGGCTCCTAAAGCTTTGTCAAATAGAAAGCAAAGTAAGTTCCAACTGTGACCTAGTCGACATCACAAGTTCATTGTGTAACTCTGGTTTCATCAACTAAGCAGCATTGCATCAGTCAGACCTTCTCATGAGGTACATGCGGACAGGAAGGCCTTCCGTCACAGGCCGGATCAGGTTTGTTTAAGATCTGATGTTGATTTTTATCTAATATGTACAGAAATAGATGGAACACATACAACAAATAGATTATGATGAGTTGTCAACCTGAAATCCACACCTTTTCCACCCTGAGGTACAATGGTGTCGTTCCACCAAAGACAATGTGGCATACGCCTCCTAAAAGACACTGCCATCGTTCCACCAAAGTAGAACACCCCCCCCCCCATTGGAAACATCACCCTCCATCCGTTGCTAAATGGAACTTTTCAATTCATAATGTAAACGTACGGCCATTAAAGTTTTATTCAGCAGTCAGAGAGAGAGAGAGAGAGAGAGAGAGAGAGAGAGCACAGAGCTCTGGCTGTTGGTTGCTGGAAGCCTTTTGCATAATGGATCCACGTCTTAGGCTTTGAGCCACATGCACAGACAGGATTAGCTCCATACCAAAGGAACGCCCCCACAAACATGTATGCATGCATCCTTAACATGTTACTGTAATGTTATTCACCTTATCTCCTGACTCTCAGACTTGCACAAGAAAGTTTAGACATGTTGGGTGAATTTAGTTTGATCTTGTTATTTTCCAAAGGTTTTGTAACGTTCCCAGGAAACCATCTTTCATAGGCTGATTCATGCAGTAGCCGTATATCTTTAATCTGATCATTCTGTTGTTGCAAGAATTCACCCGCACAGCAAGAAATTCAAGCTAGTGTATTCAAGGTTAAAATGGATTCTGAAGTTTATCATTTCCACTTAAAAATATCAGACTTCATTTGCATGAAGGAAAAATATATCAACCCATACAAAACTTATTCGGATAAATACAATTCACAACAAAAAAAAAAAATTCTTATAACCAATGATAATTGTCCTATTCTAGCAAACTCACTTAGATGTAGATATGGTATCTGTACTGTCTTAGAAGTAAATATTGTCTCTGTAATATCATAGATGTAGATATGGTCTCTGCACTAGCCCTTTAGCTGCCCAGACACAGGAGCAGACAAAAAGATGGAATGTTCTGGTCTATCAGTGTCTGTGTTTTCTGGGGAGTAGACGCCATTTCGCCAGGATGGTATCTTACTGAATTAACACACAAAAACACCTGACTGGTGTCTTCTTAGTCTTTCAATTGCTATACCCACCCTACCAATAACAATAAAACTACCCATCCTATCAGTAATACCAAAACTACCCATCCAACCAATAACGCCAAAACTGCACATCTTACCAGTAATACCAAAACTACCCATCCTACCAATAACACCAAAACTGCACATCTTACCAGTAATACCAAAACTACCCACCCTACCAATAACAATAAAACTACCCATCCTATCAGTAATACCAAAACTACCCATCCAACCAATAACGCCAAAACTGCACATCTTACCAGTAATACCAAAACTACCCATCCTACCAATAACACCAAAACTGCACATCTTACCAGTAATACCAAAACTACCCACCCTACCAATAACAATAAAACTACCCATCCTATCAGTAATACCAAAACTACCCATCATACCAGTAATACCAAAACTACACATCCTACCAATAATGACAAAACTACCCATCTTACCAGTAATACCAAAATGACCCATCCTATCAATAATACCAAAACTACAAATACTACCAAACAAATTATCATACCAAAACTACCATACCCATACTATCAAAACTTAGATTAGATTCAACTTTATTCTCATTGAACAGTACAAGTACAGTACAACAAAATTAAGTTTACCCATTTTACCAGTACTACTGTGCAAATACTACAAAAGCAACGTATCCCACCAATTCTTCCAAAACGACCAATACTACCAGTACTACCAAGCAGCGGTTAAACTGGGGCGGAATGGACCGGAACAGCGTTCCGGCACTCTCTAAGTCAGATGGGAAAAAACATAATAAAAAACAGAACATGATTCGCCTGCACGTCTTTTGCTTCGTTTTACTTGCAGCCTGAACTGTATTTGCTTTCGCTTTAAGAGCCAATCATGTTTCAGGTATGTTGGAGGGCGTTCCGGTCATTCCCCGTAGTATTGCAGAAGGCTCAGTGTGAAACACGGGCGTCTATGACTGCGAGAGCACGCACGTACAAAGTTCTTTCAAATTTTAAATCTACTCTATTATTTTTAACCGTGCTAGTGAGGTAAGTTCACTGTCCACATAATCAAACTTTTTATATTAAATGTGATGATCTTATGTAAAAACATACCTCTCATAATGTCCAAGTTTGTTCATCAAATTGTGTAAAATGGAGCTTGCTAGCACCAGTAGCTGGTTTGCCTGGCGTAACATTAGCTTGGGGCTCGGTGATTAAGTCCATTGCTGTAGACCATGTAGGCTAGTGAATTCAATTCAGGCAGTTGAACAGAACATTTTAATAATAAATATGATAATCCTATCTTTAACTTGCAAAGAGTGTAATACCACTCTTGTTAATTAAGGCCAACTAATTGATCATTCCAACTTACTGGATCTGACAGTACATCAATTTCTGTCTGATTATTTTCATGGGTATTTCTTTGTGATTTTGTGTTATTACTATATAATAAGAGCATAAGCCAATTAAATAATGTAATAAATACTAAGAATATAAAATATGTTTAAGAGCTATGTCAAATATACCGTATAAGCCTGTACTTCAATAATATTATTATTATTAAATTTTTTACAGTAGTCCTGTTAAATATCTAATGTAAAGTTTGAATTTGCTTTTAGATTAAACAGCTGCTCAACATAATATAATGGGTATAGGTATGATGTTCTGGCAGTGTTCATGGTACTGAAAAGGAATACAGTTCTGAGTTTGGTCAAAATGACCAAAACAGCAATCATCCATCCTACCAAAACCTCTAAAATTACAAATCCTACCCATCCTACTCATCCTACAAATACTACCAAATACAACACCACCTATTCCACCAAAATAACCAAAATGGGGTGACATTAGATATTGTTTTGAGTTAGTGGTTTCCACCAATCAATGCACCAGAACTGTGCATCAGCCATGGATTGCATCGGAAAATGCCACTTCATTCCCTATGTAGCGCATTCTGCTTGACCAGAGCAATGGAATAGGAAGCAATTTGTTTGTTTTTGACAAGTGCCTATAGGGTTATAGGGCTCTGGCCAGAGGAGTGTACTACATAGGGAACAGGGTTATAGGGCTCTGGCCAGAGGAGTGTACTACATAGGGGACAGGGTTATAGGGCTCTGGCCAGAGGAGTGTACTACATAGGGGACAGGGTTATAGGGCTCTGGCCAAAGGAGTGTACTACATAGGGAACAGGGTTATAGGGCTCTGGCCAGAGGAGTGTACTACATAGGGAACAGGGTTATAGGGCTCTGGCCAGAGGAGTGTACTACATAGGGAACAGGGTTATAGGGCTCTGGCCAAAGGAGTGTACTACATAGGGGACAGGGCGTAATTTGAGTTGTGAAAGAAACAGGAAGAAACACTTCTAAGGCAAGACGCTGAAAACAGGTGGTAAGGCCAGGCCGGGGGGGGGGGTAGACATAGGGTTCATCTTGCTATAATCCGGAGTTTATAGACACAGCAAACTGCTTTCACAAACACACTGCAGCTTTACAGAGAAATGCTGCGTACTGGTAAATTCCTGTTTCACAGGTCTCTTCATGCACATTTAAATACTCTATATGAAAAGTCTTCAGGAAATGCTGGTTAAACTACTGGTTATGTATTCAAAGTGAATCAGCCACACGTAATCTCACTATGTACACTAGGTTTGTATTCCACAAAAATACTATTTCAATACAGGGACATCATTTGGCTGCTTTCTTTTAATGATCAATCACTCACCAACGCATTTGGAATGAATGAATACTTTATTGTACCGTGGGGAAATTTGCTTGCCAAGATTAGCTTAGAATGATCATGTGTTCGTTTGGTGTAATTACTCTGTAATTATTTGTTTTTTGGCGGATCCTTTCCATGTTTACACCAGGAAGCTCACAATAGCAGATTGACGGTTGTTGATGATGTCATCCTTCAGACCAGATGTGAACACAAAGTAGGGGTTGTTACCTGTTCCATTTCAATGATGTCAAAACCCAAGTATGAACAAACACTGTTGATTTGTCTTATGCATTATCAGATTTGCACTAACCTATCCGTAACACATTTAGAAAATAGATTAACTGGCTTAATTTGATATTGCAATGTAACGAGTCAAACAAAAGGCAATGATTATTTCCAAATAATAGTCAGATAAAAACAGAACAAAAAAGAAGAATAGAAAATATAGGGGAAAAAGTGTGGAAAATGTCCTCCCAATTTCTCCCCAAATTATTTACAAAATCCTTAGATTGATGTTGACAATCAAACGGTCATTGAACACGAAACAATAATATGTCTCTCCGGTAACATTGGTACGCTGTCTAACTACCTTGGACGTGTTGGGGCGTGATCACCTGCAATAAATAAGAACTGCGTGTTGTCATGATGGAAGCATGACCATGGCATTTAATATGGGCCGGAGCCTGTAACATCACGATCGCCATCTACCTGTTTTCAAGGGTATTTCACATCACTTAATGCCATGGAATTATGTCCTAACAAAATTAATCAGAATTTAATTATGAAAATGAACCATAATCCGCGTTGCAAATTTTGGCCCGAAAAGTGTTTGGTTATATACATGCACGAACAAGGCATAATAACGTAACATTATACTATGTGTATTAAAAAACATTCTGCTATATTGACAAAACAAGAACACAACTATCCATAGATTTGATGTCAAAATTATAGCACTCAATCATCATATTCAATGTAATACAGGTGCTTACCTTGTATGGTGACAGACAGCAGGACTATCCAAATACTCGCCAGCATCGCCATGGCACTTCAACACTCCGGACCGTCTGTGATAGCTGCTAACCCCAGAGTAGATGGATATGTTCACTCCAGATGATTTTGTCCAGGCATGCAACTCGAACACAAATTCCAGTCCGTCCGTTGTTTGGGAAATCGCTGTTACCTTGAGAACCGACGTGGATGTGGAAGTACTTTCAAACTAATGAATGGATTCGAACCGATGTGGACTGCATCAATTCCTAACTGAGTGTATTTATTCCAACGTTTAGTTGCTCTGAACTACGCAACTCGGAATTGGTGTCCGTAAAGTAGATTGATGAGTAGCCTATAGCCTAGATCTCCCGTGAGCTTGATCGATATCCAAGGCTCAATTTACGCACAACCGCACAATCAAGATGATGCGTTAGTTATGTTAACTAAGCGAGAAACGGAAATCGTCAAAAATTGTTTTCTGGTAGTCAAGTAATGCGGCAGGATATCCCCGGTCTACCTTGAATCCCGCGTCTCATCCAATGCTGCAGTTTCCACTGCTACTGCTATACCCCCCTCCAGTATTTCGGAAAAGAGGCGAGGGGGCGGGAAGGAGGTGTTCGATGCCTCAATGACAACTTCCAGAAACCAGAACGGAGAGTTTTTTCCCCTGAATTATCTGCTACCTTAGATTGTAGTTTATATCCAACAGAGGACAGTTTTGCAAAGGTCTTCTTTACTTTTTCGAACGAAACAAGCCAAAGTTCCCTCAATGGAATCAGGATTTGCAGATTTTTTTCTCTCCCGGTAGACAGAGCAGACTTGTATCCGGTAGTTTATTCGATCAATTGCAGGTCTCGTGAAATAATCAGAGCCTTTATACAAAACGGTCTGCAATCACTCTACGCGGATTTCCTCACAAAGAAGCCACAACCTGATCTGGCAACAATATTGCCGACAAGCTCCGAGCTCCGATCCTAATCGGTGACGTTAGACGAGGAGGGGCTTGTACTGTCATAAGAACTAAACCGGGAGCAACAGCAGCAGTACTTCAGCGCCAAACCATAAAAAAGTTTACATTCAGAACCCTCCGAGTGATACGAAGGGGATATGTTCAAACATATACAATGAGCTCAGTGTAACATGTCTTAATTTATGAAGTATGTTTTTATAACATTAGAAAGTACTGGCGTTTACGTTTTATGAGAACTTGCACTATTTATTCGAATTTATTATTTTTTTTAAACTTACAGGGTTCAGCCTTTTTGTAATGTTTTCTAACTGGGTATTTGGTTTTACTATTATATATAGGTATTTTTCAAAGGCAACAAAGTTGTGTTTTTATATGTTTTTTTGTCATTTTTAATGACATGAGATAAGAATACATTTGATGTCCTGTATTTTGGCTACTCCAGTAGCATTGTTGTCAAATGTCGGTTATAATGAATTGTGGGACATAAGTCGTGTTATCTAATGTATTGTTAACTCCTTTACTGTTCGAAAGCGAAACGGGAACAGAAAACTCTGACAGAGGCTATTCTTTGCCCCCGTGGAATCTGTTAGTTATTCTTCCTAGTTTATTAGCGTGGCATTTAATCGTGGCCAAATATTGATTATGGAGTTGCAGGAAATTTGCTTTGAAACAAATTGTTTTTACACCGTATGGCAGCCTGTTCATATGCAAAGAATGTTTTATCATTTGTTTTATTACAGGCCATTATATCTTACAACCTTGCCTGATGAAATTATGTTGTGTTAGAGACATACTTTGTAATTGATTGAATTAATATTTTTTTCCATAAATCTACACAAATACAATATAATGACAAAATGAAAACCCATTTTTTGATATTATTAAACCTTTATTTCAACAATAAACACAGACTGAGACCAAGGTCTCTTTTACAGCTGGGCCCTACCTGTATACATGTTAACTGATACAGTTTAGGTTCAATGATTAAAAACAAACAGAAAAAGAAGTGTACAGACAAAACGAGACAAAAATAACAAGACACTCAAATGCAAGACAAAGAACGTTGTTTTAAGACCGGTGTAATTCCCTCTGTGGCCTCATGCTTGTGGGAGGTATCGGGCCTGGCAAGGTCTGCGCTGTCCCTTAGGTGTACTAAATAAACACAGTGCACCTGTTTTTGAAGCATACATGTATATATCAAATACATATAACACCCCCAAAAATACTAATCATGTATTTCACTCGAGCTTTACAAACAAGTCATGTACAATCAGAGCATGCCCGACGAACCACTCTGGAGAATTTACTTACGATCAGATACCCAAACCCAGGGACTTACAGACCATGCACAAGGCCCTACAACACATCAAAACATGCAGCTTCATTTAAGTTGTATTCTGCCTTCAGTGCACGGAATACACAGAAGCAAAAATCTGTCAAAATGATCACAGGCAGGCAATATGAAAAAAAAAAAAAATTTTGGTTCAGAAAAGAAATCTGTGTAGGTAAGACACACGAATAAAAATCAGTTAAGATAAAATGATGGGAGTTAACACAAATATAGCAGCAGATTGTTACATTTACACAGAGGTTATTCCCCTGACAGCAAAGAACTTGCACTACCCAAAGCAGTTACAAACAACACAGAAACAAAAATCATCCAATAAATGTTTAAAATGGGCAATGGGGACAAGAGTCTCCAGTTTAAATTTGGTCGATAAGCAGTGTGTAACAGGAAAAGGCAGTCATACCTAATTCTATGGAGATTGCAGGGGCCTCAAGTGTAATTCATGAGTTATATTTCTAATGTTGATAATTGATGATAAATAAGAAGGTTGTTTATTTAGAAATGCTTTAAAGACAAACACGAGAGCATGTTGTTCTTGTCTCAAGGACAGCCAAGTCCAGGCCTAACTTTGATATAAACTACAGTGGTGAGTTCTGTAACCCCTGTAATAAACCTGAGTGCACAATGATAATTAGCATCCAGAGGTTAAAGTGTGGATGAAGTCACATGTAGATAATATCTCCATAATCTATAACTGACATAAAAGGAGCTTGCACAACTTGTTTTCTATTTTTGTAGGACAAGAAACTTTCTGTACACATCATAGATTGTGTCCAGACACAGATCTGGGAAACTTTCTAAAAAAAATAGGAACTGAAAGTTCCTAGGAACACAGTGGGATCCATCATTATAACATGGAAGAAGTTTGGAACCACCAAGATGCTTCCTAGGACTGTCCATCCAGTCAACTGGTACAAAAAAGACATTGCTGATGGAGGTGACCGAAACCTCAATCCCCACTCTAACAGAGCTTCTAATCGTCAGATATGGAGAACCAACCAGAAGGAAAACCATCTCTGCAGCACTCCATCAATCAGGTCTTTATGGTAGAGTGACCAGACAAGAGAGTCTGAGAGAGACTGAGTAAAAGGCATATAATATGACATTAATCTTTCAGCACAACAACTACCTGAAGCACACTGCCAAGACAACTCTGGAGTGGTTTCTGGACTTCTGGAGTCTGTGAATATCCTTGAGTGGCCAAGCCAAAGCCTGGACTTGAACCCATTGAAGATATGTGGGAAAACCTGAAGATTGCAGTTCACTGACCCATCAAATCTCACAGAGCTTGAGGATATACAAGGAAAAATGGGAGAAACCCCCCAAAGGTGTGTAAAGCTGACTACTTATGTAAATGATATATTTGTTTTATGTTTAATAAATAGGTACAAATAAAAAAACATATGTATATATTTTTCTTTTTTCATTGTGGGTAATTGTGTGTGGGTTGATGACAAAGTACATGTAATAAGTTATGAATTCCATTCATAACACAATAAAATGTGGAGAAAGTGAAGTGGTCTGAAGACTTTCCAAAGGCACTGTAAATAAATAATAGTAGGATAAGTTGATAAGTTGAAGCATGGGGTCGATATATTGAAACTAGTCGGCTGATCAATAGCTAGGTTATTTGACCTGATCTTTCAACCAGTTAACAACAAAAGTATATATTTTATTTCCCTCCAAAATATTGGCATGGACATGATGAATTTAATGCACCTTGTTAAGGTAAGTTATGACAAAATATCCCATGGATCATACACTCACTGCCTGGAGAACACATTTAATGTCAACATTTAACACTGCATTAAAATGTCTGTATATCTACATATTTCAAGTGAATCCAAATAAATATT
Source organism: Esox lucius (assembly GCF_011004845.1). NCBI lineage: Eukaryota > Metazoa > Chordata > Actinopteri > Esociformes > Esocidae > Esox > Esox lucius. Next base: position 40,141,203 of record NC_047569.1, read on the forward strand.
TTGAGGCAGTGCAGCATTTCACCTCAAGTCTCTCTGCATCTAATACTAAAATGCTATCCCTGGACCTGTCTAAACACCTACACTGACTCTACTGAACACTTGACCTGTCTGACCACCTACATTGACTCTACTGAACACTGGACATGTCTGACCACCTACACTGACTCTACTGAACACTGGACCTTTCCGATCAGCTACACTGACTCTACTGAACACTGGACCAGTATAATCAGGTACACTGACTCTACTGAACACTGGACCTTTCTGATCAGCTACACTGACTCTACTGAACACTGGAACTTTCTGATCAGCTACACTGACTCTACTGAACACTGGACCTGTCTTGATCAGCTACACTGACTCTACTGAACACTAAACATGTCTGACCACCTACACTGACTCTATTGAACACTGGACATGTCTGACCACCTACACTGACTCTACTGAACACTGGACCTTTCTGATCAGCTACACTGACTCTACTGAACACTGGACCTGTCTCATCAGCAACACTGACTATACTGAACACTGGACTTGTCTGACCACCTACACTGACTCTACTTAACACTGAACATGTCTGACCACCTACACTGACTCTACTAAACACTGGACCTGTCTGACCACCTACACTGACTCTACTTAACACTGAACATGTCTGACCACCTACACTGACTCTACTGAACACTGGACCTGTCTGACCACCTACACTGACTCTACTGAACACTGAACATGTCTGACCACCTACACTGACTCTACTGAACACTGGACCTGCTGACCACCTACACTGACTCTACTTAACACTGAACATGTCTGACCACCTACACTGACTCTACTGAACACTGAACATGTCTGACCACCTACACTGACTCTACTTAACACTGAACATGTCTGACCACCTACACTGACTCTACTGAACACTGAACATGTCTGACCACCTACACTGACTCTACTGAACACTGGACCTGTCTGACCACCTACACTGGCTCTTAGGGCGCTCAGACACTCGTACACACCCACATGTTCACCAACAGACACATAATACGCATACATACCACGTGTAAATATTTAGTATGTAAGCACTTCACAATTAATAGTGATGATACAGTGTTCTGCTGTAGTTTATTAAAATCACGACAGTTATTTAGAAGAAATCTTTAGCTTTGGCAAGCAATACCCTGCAAGTAAATGTTTTATTGTGGTTTGCTTTGTGCCTTTGCAAACGGCCTTGAACTTAGGTGCCTGTAATGTTTAGCCTTGTTCTCCTCTATGCTTTTACAAAAGAAATGCAGTTAAGAGCAGAAAAGTGATGTAAAGCGATGTATATCTTTTTGTGAATTGCTGTTATTACTGTTTTAATAGTGCCCGGTTCACAAAGGTCCTTATTGATGGGAGGCCCTTGGCCATTGCCTGTTCTTCTTAGTGATAGACCATGGACCATTTTAGACCAATCATTGATAATTCTCCTCAGGGATTCATTAACCAGACCCATTTTTTTTGGGGGGTGGCTGTTGTTGTCACATCATGCTGACGGAAACAAGGGCGACGTCCGAAGAGTGGCGCTTGGATCAATAAACCCATCGACACTGGGACACGCTTGGCTTTTATGGTACTATTCATCTTCCCCTTTAAGTAATAAACAAATTGTGAAATTAAATGAACATCTCCTCCATGTGGTTTAAAAGATATACACCTCAGAGTCAATTAAACATTCAAATGATGATAGTATACATTCTTTTTTATTTTATGTTTTATAGTAAATATTGAAATCCGAAACGTTCAAATGAAAGCCTTACAGACGGAAACTTAAACTAATTCCATTTTGCTCTTAAAATAAGTAGGTTCCAAAGCCCCACCAAAAAACATCATCTGAATAGAGGGCCTACAACACCTAGCTACTGACTGAACCTGGTCATCTGAATGGAAGGCCTACAAACACCTAGCTACTGAGTGAACCTGGTCATCTGAATGGAAGGCCTACAAACACCTAGCTACTGAGTGAACCTGGTCATCTGAATGGAAGGCCTACAAACACCTAGCTACTGAGTGAACCTGGTCATCTGAACAGAAGGCCTACACACCTAGCTACTGAGTGAACCTGGTCATCTGAATAGAGGGCCTACAACACCTAGCTACTGAGTGAACCTGGTCATCTGAATAGAAGGCCTACACACCTAGCTACTGACTGAACCTGGTCATCTGAATGGAAGGCCTACACACCTAGCTACTGACTGAACCTGGTCATTTGAATAGAAGGCCTACACACCTAGCTACTGACTGAACCTGGTCATCTGAATAGAGGGCCTACAACACCTAGCTACTGAGTGAACCTGGTCATCTGAACAGAAGGCCTACACACCTAGCTACTGACTGAACCTGGTCATTTGAATAGAAGGCCTACACACCTAGCTACTGACTGAACCTGGTCATCTGAATAGAGGGCCTACAACACCTAGCTACTGACTGAACCTGGTCATTTGAATAGAAGGCCTACACACCTAGCTACTGACTGAACCTGGTCATCTGAATAGAAGGCATATACACACCTAGCTGCGAATTCATGCTTTACGAGTGGTCATATTTAGGTGTTTTACAATGGCAATGTAACACCATTGTTTTGGCCGTTGTCATGTTATTCCAGCATATCCTTATATAGCACCTCTTCCACCTGGCCTGTATTGGTCAGTGTCTCTCCTTCCTCCGCTGGCCTGTATTGGTCTGTGTCTCTCCTTCCTCCGCTGGCCTGTATTGGTCTGTGTCTCTCCTTCCTCCGCTGGCCTGTATTGGTCTGTGTCTCTCCTTCCTCCGCTGGCCTGTATTGGTCTGTGTCTCTCCTTCCTCCGCTGGCCTGTATTGGTCTGTGTCTCTCCTTCCTCCACTGGCCTGTAAAGGTCTGTGACTCTTCTTTTTCCTCAACTGACAATGGTGAAATAGGATCCCTGCACTGTAGATTACACAGGATAAAATGTACGTATCGAATGGTGTAGTTGGGGAACTCATAACGTATTAATAACCCTCATCCGCAACACAATGAAACTGGTCATACTTGTCCATAATGCATACATTTATTTAATAAACATTAACGGTCTATATGAGGTCAAGGTAATTAACTGTACAGTTTACCCCTCTGATCTATAACACCCACATTAACGGTCTATATGAGGTCAAGGTAATTAACTGTACAGTTTACCCCTCTGATCTATAACACCCACATTAACGGTCTATATGAGGTCAAGATAATTAACTGTACAGTTTACCCCTCTGATCTATAACACCCACATTAACGGTCTATATGAGGTCAAGGTAATTAACTGTACAGTTTACCCCTCTGATCTATAACACCCACATTAACGGTCTATATGAGGTCAAGATAATTAACTGTACAGTTTACCCCTCTGATCTATAACACCCACATTAACGGTCTATATGAGGTCAAGGTAATTAACTGTACAGTTTACCCCTCTGATCTATAACACCCACATTAACGGTCTATATGAGGTCAAGGTAATTAACTGTACAGTTTACCCCTCTGATCTATAACACCCACATTAACGGTCTATATGAGGTCAAGGTAATTAACTGTACAGTTTACCCCTCTGATCTATAACACCCACATTAACGGTCTATATGAGGTCAAGGTAAGTAACTGTACAGTTTACCCCTCTGATCTATAATACCCACATTAACGGTCTATATGAGGTCAAGGTAATTAACTGTACAGTTAACCCCTCTGATTCATAACACCCACATTAACGGTCTATATGAGGTCAAGGTAATTAACTGTACAGTTTACCCCTCTGATCTATAACACCCACATTAACGGTCTATATGAGGTCAAGGTAATCTCTTCTTTCCATTCAAAAAGCAATTATAAAACATTTATAAACATGCCCCACCTACCAAAATAGCTCTTTGCAACACATAACGTTTATATACTTTTATTCAGATGAAACGCATGAACATTTAAACATTTGCAGAGGACCTCCCAGAAAAAGTACTGTAATGAGTGTTCTTGATGGACCTCGAGAGATAGGAATAAATATTGCAGTAAGAAAATCATGTAAAATATTCTAACAGTGGGGTCAAATAATGTAAAAAATTCTAACAGTGGGGTCAAATAATGTAAAATATTCTAACAGTGGGGTCAAATAATGTAAAACATTCTAACAGTGGGGTAAAGAAATGTAAAACATTCTAACAGTGGGGTAAAGAAATGTAAAACATTCTAACAGTGGAGTAAAGAAATGTAAAAGATTCTAACAGTGGAGTAAAGAAATGTAAAACATTCTAACAGTGGAGTAAAGAAATGTAAAACATTCTAACAGTGGGGTAAAGAAATTTAAAACATTCTAACAGTGGGGTAAAGAAATGTAAAACATTCTAACAGTGGGGTAAAGAAATGTAAAACATTCTAACAGTGGGGTAAAGAAATGTAAAACATTCTAACAGTGGAGTAAAGAAATGTAAAACATTCTAACAGTGGGGTAAAGAAATTTAAAACATTCTAACAGCGGAGTAAAAAAATTTAAAACATTCTAACAGTGGGGTAAAGAAATGTAAAACATTCTAACAGTGGAGTAAAGAAATGTTAAACATTCTAACAGTGGGGTAAAGAAATGTAAAACATTCTAACAGTGGGGTAAAGAAATGTAAAACATTCTAACAGTGGAGTAAAGAAATGTAAAACATTCTAACAGTGGGGTAAAGAAATTTAAAACATTCTAACAGCGGAGTAAAAAAATTTAAAACATTCTAACAGTGGGGTAAAGAAATGTAAAACATTCTAACAGTGGAGTAAAGAAATGTTAAACATTCTAACAGTGGAGTAAGGCAAACATGTTCCCCATATTAACAACAGCACATACAGAATCTCACAAAAGTGAGTACACCCCTCATATTTTTGAAAACATTTGATTTCTTTGCCATTTGGTGCCTACTTGAAATTCCAGTGACCAGTATGAGGGAGTGTGAGAGCGATGACACCAAATTTAACACACATGCTCCCCATTCACACCTGAGACCTTGTAACACTAACGAGTCACATGACACCGGGAGGGAAAATGGCTAATTGGTCCCAGTTTGGACATTTTCACTTAGGGGTGTACTCACTTTTGTTGCCAGCAGTTTAGACATTAATGGTTGTGTGTTGAGTAATTTTGAGAGGACAGCAAATTTACACTGTTATACAAGCTGTACACTCACTACTTTACATTGTCGCAAAGTGTCATTTTTTGAGTGTTGTCACATGAAAAGATATAATCAAAATATTTGCGAAAATGTGGGGGGTGTACTCACTTCTGTGAGATACTTTATAGTATGCTAGATTACTAGATTCAGCTGCCTACTATTTTTGATTGAAGCAGATGGTCAAGGGACTGGGAAATAAATTGCACTGTATTTGTGAACTACCAATTGACCAACGAGAACAGATGATATACTTTAAACTAAAACAGACTAAGTTTGCAAATTTAAGTTAACTAGCTATATAATGATATCTAAGCCCCTAACATTAGCGAATAGTCAATATGTTTTACAAATCAGTCAATAAACATTACAAACTAATTATACAACATTGAGCTATAGGACTCAACACCTTTTTATTTGGTTATTTGGTTTAATCTGGAATTTACCTTTCTTTGTCCTTGTTATTTTTTTGTAAGTCAAATGTTTTGTGAGTCAATGATTTTTTGAAATAATTTATGGAACACAGTAGTGAAAAAACCTTGAGTCAACAAATTACACAGTTAACACAATGTCATGCTTATTTATTTGTTTTTATGATTACGGATTTTTATTTGACTTTTAAATATACAAATCAATGCATCTTTGAATGCACTACAGATATGCAATGGATACATTTCCTTAACCACTCACAATGTGGTTAGGTCCTGCTATAAACCAGATGAAATTCCTTCACATGAGTAATCAATGGGTTACGGGTAAGGAGTTTGCCAATATCATTACCATGCAATCAGATGTTTATGAATTAGCAGTGATTTAGAAAGACTATGTCCTGTATTTGACTTACTGTACCTAAAGATATATATTTCAAATGTCCGTTTTCATTACACCAGTGTGGATCAATATGTGAAGGGCTAGAGCAGCAAGCAGACTAGTAATTAGTTATCCTACATAAATTCACCATGCTCCTTTGGAGCTACACTGCTATTAAAAAAACATGAAATTCTCAAGTCCTCCGTTAGAGAAGGTATAAGTGCGCAGTTTGGGCCACGGTCAGACAATCCTCTTCCACTGCATTCATAGTTAACCTAATTGACTGCAGAAGGTGTTCTACTGCAGCAGCCAAGTCAGCCTACAAACTGTTCCACTGAATTCTAAAGCGTTCAGTACTTTAATGATAAGTGGTAAGACTGGAGGATGAATGGAGGCAGGCAGCGGGCTGGACCCCAGCAAGATTATGTCCCAAAATTGGCCAGGAAGAATAGGGAAAGAATACAAACTCTGAACCCCAGAAACCAAGAATTCAAAAAAAAAGTTGGCCTCCAAATGACTGAATCGATCCTCAATGATCCCACAAGAGGGAAGTGCATCCACTTTCCTTAAATTATTCATTCTGGAGTCTCAAAATGTAGGCCTATTTTATGAGTAGTGTACTAAGTAGTGTATAAGGTGCTATTTACGATGCAGGTGGAGCCTGCCCAACTTCAACAGGATTGATAAGCCATGGGAAACTATGCCACACTGAAAAGCCTTGAACCTGGTAGAAATTGAGGTCAGCGTGTTCTATAGACAGAAACATTTATCACAAATTCAAAGAGGAAAACAAAACAAAACCGTTCATTCCAGAGTAGTATTCTGTTACAGCTCCATATAACATTTGTTACCGTATCCTATATCCATCAGAAACACGCCCATAATCGTATCCTGTATCCTTCAGAAACACATCCATAATCGTATCCTGTATCCTTCAGAAACACGTCCATAATCGTATCCTGTATCCTTCAGAAACACGTCCATAATCGTATCCTATATCCTTCAGAAACACGTCCATAATCGTATCCTGTATCCTTCAGAAACATCCATAATCATATCCTGTATCCTTCAGAAACACGTCCATAATCGTATCCTGTATCCTTCAGAAACACGTCCATAATCGTATCCTGCATCCTTCAGAAACACGTCCATAATCGTATTCTATATCCTTCAGAAACACGTCCATAATCGTATCCTGTATCCTTCAGAAACACATCCATAATATTTTCCTATATCCTTCAGAAACACGTCCATATTAGAATCCTTTACCCTTCAGAAACACATCCATAATCAGGAGAGCTTCATGACAGAGAACAATGGGCAGTTGTGGCCGAGGAAGGTCCAAAGATCTAAACTCCTGCCTCTGGTCTAAAAGTGAAATCTGACCCTTGTGTTTTCTACTTCCTCTGTCCGGAAGGAGAAAAATGCCTGAAGGATACAGAGAACACCAAAAACGTTTTAACGGTGACATTTTTTAAAGCTCTTCAAGACGTGAAATTATTAAATGACCATGGGGTTACACTGCATGAGGTGAGCTTAACTTTGATGTGAGCTTTAATTTTAGGTTATTTTGTTTATATTAGATGATGTATTTAAAATAATTACAGCATTTATTATACACTCGGTTGCAATTTTAAGGTACCAATTGACCACAAGCTCTGTCTTCTTAGATACAGTAGGTGTGTTTGTTAATGTCAATGTCTAGCCTTGATTGTAGCTTTTGCATTTTAATTTGGAATCTGCTGCTGGGGACTGACAACATGAGCACTAATGTGTCAATGTAAGTCAAGCTAGTCATTATGAAGGGAATGCATATGAATTAATCAATCACAGGAAGCCATAACAAGGGCCAAAAATGCCTCCTTGGTATGTTAAGAAGACTGAAAGGAAGCAATGGTAAGCTCAGGCAAACTAAAAAGACCCTGATTATAATGTATTGTGAATGTCCAAAGAATAATTGAAATGAAGAGGATGAAACAGCTTGCCAGCAGATCCAGAACACCATCCAGGAGGAAGATGTGACAAAGCACACCATACCAAGAACCCGACACCAGACCAACATCAGAAACAACACCCCAAGTTACAAACCTCCAGTGATCCTCCAGAACAGAACCGGTTACAGTTTTAGAAATAAAATGCCCAGAAGAGTCTCCAGGGTTCTGAAACAGAGGTGGACCTATAACAGAGGGAGGGGAAGGCGAAAGTGTGGAGAAAGTAAGGAACTGCCAATCATCCAAAGGATCTGAATGTGGGGGTGGGGCTGAGGGTCAGCATGCACGGCTGAGCCAGGCTCACGTGTCATCGGCGCATGATGTGACCGCCGACCGCAGCAGCCACGGTCGCTGCTCAGATGCAACCAGGCGCCCCTGGATCTATTGTACAGCGCTTCAGCACGCTGCTGGAAAATGGCCCCAAACACACTACTAACGCTACCGAGGACTTCGTTAGGGCCAAAAAACTGACCTGAATCTGATCTGAATCAACTGAGAATGTCTCTCACACACTGAAGGACAAAGGTCCAGAAACCAGCAAAAACTGAAGCTGGCTGCACTAAAGGCCAGCACTGCCTAATCAGGGATTCATAATTAGAAGTCATCATGGATGGCAAATTTTGTCAGAAATAAGGCCTTTTCTGTGTTGAAATTCCTGGCCATGCTGTCAGTTTCAAATTCCTGGTCATGCTGTCAGTTTCAAATTCCTGGTCATGCTGTCCTTCAGTATCGACATTCCTTCTTCTTCGTTAGTAAACCTGCTGCCCATCCTCACCTGGCAGAGGAACGGCACCACTGTGCTGCCTCCAGACGGACAACAACAGCCCGGTTATTGACAAAATGCAGAGGGGGTTTGGCCGGCGATGTGATGTGCTTGTACACTGCAGTGGGTAGAGACCACTGGAGAGTGACTTATCTTACGGGTAGGCTACACTGGACAAACATAGGCTCCCACCAAATTGTGTCATTAAAATTATTGTTACTGCTATTGTTATTTTTATTCATGTTGTTATTATGGTTGTTGATGTTGTTATTAATGTTGTTGTTGTTATTGCAGTTGTTATTATTACTGTTGTTGTTTTTATTATTACTGTTGTTGTTATTGCTGTTGTTACAATTCATATTGTTGTCTTTATAATTAACCGGAGGGTTCAGATCAAGTACAGTAGAAGTATAGTAGCTGTTTGGGTCCCACATGGCCTCCTGTTCCCTATCTGCCATTTGGGAATGATCTCCAAGATTGTGGGATTTCATGTAATGAGAAACGCAACAACATTCAGAAAGCATTTCTACTGACCGTCAATGTCCCTGTCCCAGAATTCCAGAGTGGTATGCTAGGGAACAAATGAAACAAGACCACATGTGGGTTAACCTCCATTTTAATTGGCCAAAATGATCCTCCACAATGTAGTTTTGGGTCTTTGGGGCGTTTATATTCATGTCATTGGAGACAGACAACATAGCCTCAAGCAGCACGTCAGATGTTTGTTTTCAATATACCTCATTTAGCACACACTCTCATCAAGAGCGACTTGGAATACTGAGCCTGTACATGTCGGCCTTTTCTCATGCTGCCCCCTGTGGGAATCAAACACGCTACTCTGGCATTGTGACTGCCATGCTCTACCAACCGAGCTACACGGGATGAACAAGATGAACAAGATGCAAGACTTTACCATTACACAGTCACACACATTATCTTCACACCAGAGCGAGTTTGTTTCCAGCTGTTACTGTGTGATGGCCACAGCAACAGAGCAGCAGAGAAGCCTGCCGTCATGCTCGATGGCTCTTAGCTCTCCCGGACACGGCTAACTTTGTGCGTCCACATCCCAGCGTTGAGGAGGGACAAGTGAACACTTTTGAATATGAAATGTGGGTTGCAGGGTGCTTACCCTGTATTCAGTGTGCTCACATTATGTGTGCGAGAGCAAGGAATTTAATGAGTTAGTTATGGACTGAACATGCAGACAACCTGGGGTTGTTAAATTACTCCTAAGCATGTTAGATGACCAATGTCCCTGTAAACTGAAAGTTATGCAGTGGCACATAGAACTACCATCTGTGGGATGTTTCATATACCCTCTTTCTCTCACTCTCTCTCCCTCTTTCTCTCACTCTCTCTCCCCCTTCCTCTCACTCTCTCTCTCCCCCTTTCTCACTCTCTCTCTCCCCCTTTCTCACTCTCTCTCCCCCTTTCTCTCACTCTCTCTCTCCCCCTTTCTCTCACTCTCTCTCCCCCTTTCTCCCACTCCTTTGCTGTGGACAGAAACTCTAGCTGGGCCATGCTTGCCAGCCTGTCAGGTCATTTTTCTGTCAAACACTGGTGATTTAAGCGGAGACAACAGCATGGCTCACTGCCACTCAGCCACCGAGGGCCGGGTCATCAGTACAGCCATCACAGCTATCAAGCTGTCCTTCACATAACTACCTGACTGCCTCTCCCTCTCCTCCTCCCTCTGTGTGTCTCACTCTGTCTATCTCCCTCTCCCCTCTCTCTCCTCTCTCTGTCTCACTCTGTCTATCTCTCTCTCTCTCTCTCTCTCTCTGTCTCTCTCTCTCAGTCTTTCAATCTTCTTTCTGTCTCTATCTCTCTCTACCTGTCTTTGTTTCTCTCATTCCTTTTCTTTCTCTCACTATTGACACAAAGTAAATTCTTTCTCTTTATTGCTCGCTTTCTCTTTCCCCTCTTTTGATATACCTCCCTTGTCTTTTTCCCTCCTCCCATCTCAAACTTTCTCTCTTAATAACCTAACTCAAGCTCCATACAGTGCATCATTCCCTGTCTGTTTACATATATTCTCCGAGCTGTACACAAAACCGCCCATCGATCTTGCAGAGATAGCTCTTTTCAAAATGGAGGCATGGATATGAATACATCATGTATCATACAGTAATTACCTCAAGTTCCAATTCTCTCTTGCTTTTACGGTGAATTTAATCTCATGTGCATTGTTAAATTCACCACGAAACCTCAGCTGAGTCCAAACTGACGCCCTCTATCCTGTCAACAGTAGTGTCTTACAGGGGGCGATGTGTTGTTTGGAACTCAACTCGTTTCCAGTACCTAGTTATCCATGCGTTGTGTTCATCTACTACAGAAAGGTTTTGTCAACAACGTGCTGAAGTTACAATCAGAACATCAGTGTTTGAGTCGCTGCTGCCTGACGGGACGCTGTGGCTTATGAATTATCTCAGACGAAACAGAAATGCAGTTGTGTTAATGTAGATGGTAATGTTAAGTTGTGTTCATTCATAGCAAGGATTACCTCATCTGAGAAGTCGGGGGCTTGCCTTTTGATTCTGGACAGTGCGAACAAAATATACACTTTTAATGAATAAAAAGCAAAAAAACTGATTGACCGTTTTTGAATGCCAACTTCCAGCCTCAGCTATTTTAGACTTCAGCCTGAGGGCCTAATTTTCAATTCCTTTATTTCAAAAGAACACATCATTAAAATGTTTAGTTGTAGAAAAGCACAAGCATTTCTGCTGGCATCTATTAACTTCTATTTATATTTCATAATTTATTTAAGTCCAGAAGCTCTGTGTTATTACCATACTTTACTGTAGAGGAGAGGACATAAAAGAGCAGCCTTCTCTGATTCCCAAATTGAACCCTAATCCCGATACGTTGCATTGCTTCCTACCAGGATTAATGGAGCAGTGGTCAAAAATAGTCAACGAGGTAGGGAATAGAATGCCGTTTGGAATGCAACCTCATGTCAGATTGAGAAGTTCTGAAATGAGCTAGCAGTAGTGGGTACAGGAAATAAACAATCAAATGAGCAGTGAGACACTTTTCCCCAGCATGCACTGCATTGTGCTATATCTGAAATCACATCCTGTTGCATTTGAGATAGGTTGACACCCATTCCTGACACAAAACACACACGTATGTACTGAACTATCTAAATGGGGAAAAGCAGATTTGTTTTACGAACCCTAAATCTAAACCTAACAGTTAACCTTAGCTTACCCTTAATTCTAACATTAAAATCTATTATTTAACTACAATTCCTAAATGTAACCATAACCAAAATGCCTAACCCTAACCCCTAAACCATCAACATGATTAAACTCTAAACCAAATTGTGACTTTTTGGCCTGAACCTAACACAACATTTTTCAAAATGGGGACAGGAAATACTGCAAGTTCACATCCATCAGGTCTTTCTGATTTAACTTCAGTGTGCATACAGATAGATAATTAATTCAGAAACAAACACAGGGGTCAAAACAGTGTCACAAAGGTCTAGCATGATGTATTAGCTCAGAGATGGTATTTCCTGGGGGAGAGATTCAGCTGTGGAAATGCTCCTGTTTCTCCTCCCCTGTGGAACATGCACAAAAGGTCCTCTCTGTAAATTGCAGTTGGTTGTTGTTTATGTGAATAACATGTTTACAGCCACATGGGGGGACGTCCAGTTATCCTATTGTTGGTACAGCAGTTGAGCCAGATGAGCTGGTGGACCGACAGTACCTGAACGGAGTGAGTGGAAAACGCAGACGCACCACAGACGCACCGGAAACGCACCGCAGACGCACCGGAAACGCACCGCAGACGCACCGGAAATGCACCACAGATGCACATGTTCCTCATTGGGAGGTGTTGGATCGGTGTCCTGCCCTCCGGCTGTAGGGTCGACACGCCAACAGATCTTACATCTCTAATAGCTTTCTAACAGAGTGGTGCTTTTCATTTACAGAACCAGTAATGGTGTGTTTCCTGTAGGGACCTGGCTGCTTCAGAAGGCCCAGTCAGTAACTGGAGATGGGTTGAATACTAGAGCTGGCAAGGTGAAAAAAGGTAATTCTGCCCATGAGAAAGGAAGTGAACTCCAATGGCTCCAGGGTGGCTGACCAAATGGCTATGACCCCACTATCCGAAAATAAGTGATATAGGAGAAAAACAAGTGTCCACCAGATTATAATGGTGTTCCTAAATTACAGTTCCTGGGACGTTTTTTTTAAGCAAAGAGATCTGAGAACACGGCTGTACTACATCATATAGTCCCTAGTAGCGGGCCATCTTAGTAATGGGCTATCTAGCTGTCTTTAGATGAACACCAGCAGTCTGCTAAACAACTGGCATGTAAAAGTATCTGTAGGTTCTGTCAAACACAGATGTGAGAGATGTGCTACTCAGTCTACACATCTGCACCACTGAACAGCTGCTCCAGTGTGGAGAAGCCTAGAGCAGAAGCTTGAAGGAGGTTGCTCACATGTTTGTGAAGCAGAGGTCCCAGCTTCGTGCCAGGTGCGTGGGCCGGATTGAGATGAAGTGGTTCCCGCTGAGCTAGCAGCGAGACATCCCAAAATTATGTGAAAGGCCCAAATCTGTTGTCTTGACAACTCCTGCGGCCGTTTCCAAGGAGCTGCCAGGACAGCACAAACACATCTCTGGCCCGGGCCAGTACTGGCTGCTGTGGTGGGAGGTTGCAACCTCAGGGCCTGCTGGTCAGATCCCAGCAGAGATGAGTCTGTTCATTACGGATTTATCGCTGGCCTGGATGTGGCTACAAATGCGCACACACAACACGCACCACACCCACACACGGGCAAACAAGCAATAACACACGCACCTAAAACTCACGTGCACACTGAGTCGCACGTCACAGACAGCAGGTTAAGCCTACAGGTCAACTCTGTGAGGTCAACTCTGTGAGGTCAACTCTGTTTCCCAAATGTCCCTACGCCCTATGGAGTTCACTACTTTTGGGGCACAACACAGGGCCCACCATAGCGAGGAGGATGCATTATGCCGTTTAGGAAGTATTACAGCAGTACAGATAATAATACACATGAATCGGTCCATCGCCAATCAGCCAATTTATCAGTGAAATAATACATCTTCAATCAATCAATCACAAAGAAGGAGATTATGTGCAGCCCTCTTTAGATAATGTAGCCCCTCCAGCTCAGAGCGGCTCCTATCCTTCCCCTCAATAACACCCGTCTACTTAACAAAGTCTGCCTCTGAAGTCAAAGTGCTGAGAGTAGCTGGACGGAGAGTCTGTGTGTCTGCAGGACTGCTGCAGGGGTTGATGGTGGGGGGGGGGGGGGGGGTTCATATCAGTCCATCTTTAATTTAAAGCCTTCAAAGGCCTTGGCGGGGGAAACCAGAGAGACGAGGGGCTGGTGGGTGGGTAAAGGGGGGTTAGTGCGTAGTCACTGAGTGACCATTGGAGACCATAAGCCTGGTGAATGGGGGGGCTAGCGTCAACAGGGCCAATCACTGAGGATGTTTGACGAGCCGTCGGTACGGAAGGACTCGATCCCAAGTGTTGCCGCTAATCACAGGACTCTGGTCAAAAGTAGTGCTCTACAGTTAATAGGTCTTGAGAGTAGTGCTCTATGGTTAACAGTGGTGTTCTACAGTTAATAGGTCTTGACAGTAGTGTTCTACAGTTAATAGGGCTCTACAGTAGTGCTCTACAGTTAATAGGTTTTGACAGTAGTGCTCTACAGTTAATAGGTCTTGAGAGTAGTGCTCTATGGTTAACAGTGGTGTTCTACAGTTAATAGGTCTTGACAGTAGTGTTCTACAGTTAATAGGTTTTGACAGTAGTGCTCTACAGTTAATAGGTCTTGACAGTAGGGTTCTACAGTTAATAGGGCTCTACAGTAGTGCTCTACAGTTAATAGGTCTTGACAGTAGTGCTCTACAGTTAATAGGGCTCTACAGTAGTGCTCTACAGTTAATAGGTTTTGACAGTAGTGCTCTACAGTTAATAGGTCTTGACAGTAGTGCTCTACAGTTAATAAGTCTCGACAGTAGTGCTCTACAGTTAATAGGTCTTGACAGTAGTGCTCTACAGTTAATAGGTCTTGACAGTAGTGCTCTACAGTTAATAGGTCTTGACAGTAGTGCTCTACAGTTAATAGGTCTTGACAGTAGTGCTCTACAGTTAATAGAGCTCTATGGTAGTGCACTATGGTTAATAGGGCTCCAATATTACATCCAAAATGATATTTCATTATAAAGGGCCCTACTTTTGCCCAGATTAGTTTGGGACCTGCTTAAATATAGTGCACTAATATAGTGGTTTTCAAACCTCTCCTCTGGGACTTTTCCTCCCCCCCTCTAGGACATCCAGACGTTCCGTGATTTCCTGTGGCATAGCTCAGCTGATTCGCCTATTCAAGGGCTCGGTGAAGAGTAGACAAGTTGAGTTTGTTATGAGTCGTTATGAATCATAATGAATCATTATCATTATGGAGTGATTACTGGAGTCGTCATGTTCTTCAGCGTATTCATCACTGAGGTGTGAACACGGTTCACATCCCCACACACACTCGTGATGAGAGGCCACGTAGCACCTCTTTCACCCACCTCATACTCCTCAGGAGGGTGGAATAAATACGTCGTGAGCCTCCGGATCCTCAAATATGTCAGGACATCTGGCAGTTTAAAGATGCATTCCAGGAGTTTTGCAAGCAACACACATTTAAACCTAAACATTTTGGGCTGGATCTGCAATACATTGTGTTGTTTGTCAGTGCTGTCTGTTATCACTGTAGGCAATGACATTTCATGTTAGAAAGCAAGTGGTTTCAGTGGTATGGACATATCGGACTGTGACATAGTATGCCATTTTTGGCTACCTGTTTTGGTTTAACAGCACCACTTTATGTCCAGCATCTAAAAAATCACAGAATGCCACTTTCAGAGCCTTGTGAATGGCTGCGTTACCACACGGTAAGGGAACAGAAACCTTCTTAACAGCAAAACCCCTCACCGGATGATTTAATCGACCAATCACCATCTGCTCTAAAGCAGCACTTTAGTTGGCTGAGCAAGAGTTTAGTTAGCCAATATCTCTCCTCCTTCTACAGCAAATCCAACAGATTAAACCTACTGCAGTCAAATGGGATGTTCATGAGTGGTTGGTCATTGGTGTTAGCTGGTGCTGGGGCAGAAGTGTAACACCAATTCTGCCCACTAGCATTGGATTTGGTATCAAGGATCTTGTGGTGGGTCCTTGGGCTGGAGGATCCTGGTTTGTGATGGGTCCATGGTCTGGAGCATCCTGGTTTGTGATGGGTCCATGGTGTGGAGGTTCCTGGTTTGTGGTGGGTCCCTAGTCTGGAGGGTCCTGGTTTTTGATGGGTCCCTGGTCTGGAGGTTCCTGTTTTGTTGAGGGTCCCTTGTCTGGAGGATCTTGGTTTGTGATGGGTCCCTGGTCTGGAGGATCCAATTTTGTGGTGGGTCCCAGGTCTGGAGGATCCTAGTTTGTGGTGGGTCCCTGGGTTAGGCAGTTTGCAAGTACTTGGTTGCAAGATTTTAGAATTGAGCATTTGCATATGGGAATTACGTTCCAAATGAAAAGGCTTTATAGGGCTGCATTGTATTGAGTACAGTGGTGTGCTGCTGGAGCTAAGTGGTGATTTGAGGTTTGTGCCTTTGTTCTCTTTTTGCAGAGAATGTTGTGTGTAATAAAGCCACAGCACTTTTATTGTGTAGTGAGAGTCGTCTATTTGAGGGTACTGTCACTCAGCAGTAATGCTTTGTGCAGAACAGAGGGATTCAAGGCCTTGGTGTTTAAAATGTAGACCAAAC
Organism: Esox lucius; assembly: GCF_011004845.1. Taxonomy (NCBI): domain Eukaryota; kingdom Metazoa; phylum Chordata; class Actinopteri; order Esociformes; family Esocidae; genus Esox; species Esox lucius. Next base: position 40,157,748 of record NC_047569.1, read on the forward strand.
ATTGTAAAATAGTTATTATTATTGAAATAGCCTGGTCAATTATAGGTTATTTAAATAATTTTGCTCAAAACACACAGAGCTACATTTTCAACCACTTTGAAAAAGCTGCTGGCTGTGTCCCAAACAGGCCCCTATTCCCTGTGTGCTGCACTCAATTTGATCAGGACACACTGCCTTATGTAAAGAATAAGCCTTCATATATTGCTTTCTTTGCATAACAGACAGGCCTTGTATCCTCAGTGGGTTCAGGCTGTTATCACATGATCACCGTGGGACCAGGAGGCTTCTACAGTACACTGCCATACTGCTATCCTTCAAGTCACAGAATCATTGCAAAATCGATGGCCTTTAATGCTTGTGTGAGGGAAACATTTGGTTTTTTAATTAGATATTCACCATGCCTCGCAGCGGGAGAGATACCTCAAAGCTTCAGCACAGTGTCACCGAGGCTGCAATAATGAGATGGCTAATGTGCCTATCGAACCACATGCGGAACGAACGGGAGCTTGCTTCCTCGCTCGCTCGCCTGCCTGCCTCCTTGGCTGACTGGCTGCCGAAGTATCTTAAGATAGCTTTTACAGAGTCTGGTTGGTCTGATAAGGTGCAATCTGATGGGGGAGAGAGATCAAGCTACAGTGGTGAAATATAACAGTGGTCTAAATAGAAAATAAAACCCAGTCAACAATACTCAGTTCAATAAATCGACATCGCTCACAAGCAGGAAAGCAACGTGGCTCCTCCCTGTCGGGTGTCACAGTCCTCGTTTCGTTCTCATAGCTCAACACATCATCGTATCTCTGCCTCGTAGTTCCACCTTCATCAGATCTCCTGCTTCGTTTTTCCCTGCACGAGCTTGAATAATGTCTTTTGAGGTTGGCGGGAGGTTATCGCTGCTTTTCACCCAAGGCTAAAAACTTGTCTTATAAAGTTATGAAAGAAAGTGCTTTGTATTTTTCAGCAGGGGAAAGCAAAATTTGAACATAGGAAGATAGGTAAATAAATAAATAACTGCTGGCTATATCTGGTTCAGGAGATAAGGGCTGCGGGAAGATGACATTGATTACCACCTGTTTTCCCCCAGGGTCTGCAATTTGCTGATCCATCTTTAAGCTCTGGAGAGACACATAGACACTATCCTAACATTCATGTGACACCAAGCTGTACCTACTGAAGATCATTCGTATGACTGTATCCTTACTAAACATATTGGAGTTTTGTTGTTCTGTTTAATCAAATGTTTAGTCCAGAAAGTCTAAATTGTTAAGAAACTTTTTCCTAGTGGTGGCTGTAAATGAGCGCTTGGTGTTTCTTTCTTTCTTCGATCTTTGGACCAAAATATTATTGACCAGAAAGTGCAAAACTGTAAAAATGAAGTGAAAAAGAACAACTCCTGTCTCAGCCCCAAGGTCTTACGCTGCTATATTATTGTGCTGGGGGAGTAGGGTCAGTTCTCCTTCTCCACTATAAATCCTTGTAGATATGAGGAATGCATTTTCTAAATTTTCCCTTAGGAGGACATGAGGACCTGGCCCACACCTGAGGAGTACCTGGCTTGAAAGAAACGTTGCTGTCCCTGTCCAAAGTCCTCCTGGTTGTGTTGAAGATCAAGCCGATACCTGACGATTTCAGCTGCCACTGTGCTGACACCTCCCCCTCCCCTGTGTTGTCCCTGTCCTTGTCCATCTGGTCATGCTTCCAACCTGGACTAAGTTTAAATAGACTCTGGACTCAGCTTGATTGATTGATCGACTGCCTAAGGAAAACATTTAAATGTTTTGTTTATTGACCACAAATGTTATTTTATTCCAGATCAATGAACCAATTGAGATAAAATGATTACAACATGTCCTTCACATATTTCTAAGAGAACATAGAGTATACATATAAAAAGAAACATGAAAGCAATAATTAAAATAATTGAAGATGAAGAACCAGGATATTTTAAGTAAACCACTTCTTCGTAAATACCGCCAATGTGGCATATAAGTTAGAACCATGTATTGTGAAACATTGGGAGAACCTCCGGTAAGAACATATATGGTTCTATATCGTCATGTAAGATATAACATGCATTGTCTCCTAACCTAGACCTAACCATAAACCTAACCCCAACCCTCTATTTGGTTATTGAATGCATTGTCTCCTAACCAAAATCTAACCCTATACCTAAACCTTACACCAACCTTCTATTTGGATTTCGAATGCATTGTCTCCTAACGTAAACCTATCCCTAAATCTAACCCTAATGCTCTATTTGGATATCACATGCATTGTCTCCTAAACTAAACCTAACTTTTATCCTTTACCCCAACCCTCTGTTCTGATATTGAAAGCATTGTCTCCTAACCTAAACCTAACCCTATCTCTAAATCTAACCCTATTCCTAAACCTAACCCCAACTCTCTGTTTGGATATTGAATGCATTGTCTCCTAACCTAAACCTAACCCTAAACCTAACCCCAACTCTCTATTTGGATATTGAATGCATTGTCTCCTAACCTAAATCTAACCCTATCCTTAAACCTAACACAACCCTGCATTTGGATTTCGAATGCATTGTCGCCTAACTTAAACCTAACCCTATCTCTAAATCTAACCCTATTCCTAAACCTAACCCCAACTCTCTGTTTGAATATCAAATGCATTGTCTCCTAACCTAACCTAACCCTAACCCTAACACAAACCCTCTATTTGAATATTGAATGCATTGTCTCCTAACCGAAACCTAACCCTAACTTTAAACCTAATCCCAACCCTCTATTTGGATATTGAATGCATTGTCTCCTAACCCAAATCCATCCCTAAATCTAACCCTAACCCTCTATTTGAATTTTGAATGCATTGTCTCCTAACTTAAACCATATCTCTAAACCTAACCCGAAACCTAAACCTAACCCCAACTCTCTATTTGGATATCGAATGCATTGTCTCCTAAACTAAACCTAACCCTATCCTTAAACCTAACCCCAACCCTCTATTTGGATTTAAAAGGCATTGTCTCCTAAACTAAACCTAACCCTAAGCTTTACCCCAACCCTCTGTTCTGATATTGAATGCATTGTCTCCTAACCTAAACCTAACCCTATCCTTAAACCTTACCCCAACCCTCTATTTGTCATAGGTGGGAAGTACACAAGGTGCAGAGCTGTAATACATCCTTTTAATGTTCTTCATTACATGAACAAAAAACAGAAAAACAACAGAAGGAGCGGCACAACCGAGAACTGAGGCACTTAGCACAACTTAAATACACTCCCCTATTAGAGGCAACATGGAGCAGCTGCCTCCAATTGGGGCCAAACAAAACAGCAGCGCAGAGATTCCTAGAGGCACCTCTGTGGTCAGGCCCTGACTTTGGCCCCCAGGTACATAGAGATGCCTAGAGGCCTCCAGCCAGGATCTAACACCTCAGATGAGATAAGCAACTGCGTTCATGCAACGAAGGGTTTACAACCAACCCAAAAATAGATACTTTTAACCCTAACACTAACCCTAGCCCATAACACTTACTCTGTCCCTAACCCTGTCCTTGATTATGCCTCCAGACACTATAAGATCAAGTTGTTGTTCTTACATGTTGCCCGATTCAAGCCTGCAACCGTCTTTGGATTTATCTGGTGAGACGTGACAAGCTCTGTCTAAATATAATATAAAGTACCTTTTCTGTCATAAAATGCCTATATCGTAGCATAAAAAGCCCCTTAGTGGGAAAATGGTCTTGGTTAAAATCCAAACCAACACACATTGTAACAAAGACTTCCGAAATCCAAAAGGATCTTCTCCCAATGTTTTATACCACAACACATGATTCAGAGTTATATATGCCACATTGATGAGTTTTAAAAAGTGAAGTTTACTTAATAAACCCGGTTCTCCTTCATTTTCATATTATTTTAATATTTGCATTCATGTTTATTTTTATATGTATACTTTATATTCTCTTAGAAATATGTAGAGGAGATGTTGCAGTCATTTTAGCTCAATTGGTTATTGATCTTGAACATTTGTGGTCAACAAACATTTTTTCCTTATTATATCTGTTTATTTTAATTTTTTTGTTTCTTTTATGGGTCTCCTAGCAACTGCCTCTTAGCAATGTGAGTGTACTGTGTTTTTGCTGCTCTTTTTCACTTTATTTTCACATATTCTTTGAATATCATTACACACTGGTGAAACTACCTGCACTCTCCTTTGCCTTTTGTTTTCATAGATTTTCATGCGAATGTATTTCTATATATTGTGACAGTCTTCCAACTCCCAGCTGTCATTTGCGCTTGTTTATTTTTTGGGAAGCAAAACTTTATAAACAGCTGTATGTGTCCTTACACACAGAGTAGAACAAATGTATGTTTTGTATGATGCATATCTGTTGATTAGCTGATTCGATCTTCATCCGATATTGTTGTGGGCAGAATTCTTATGACCAAAGGTGCCAAGTCTCAGTCTGATCTGTCTCCAAAACTACAATTAGACATCACCTCAATGTCAACAAGTTATTTAGAAGGTTTGCCAGAAAACCTCTACTGTCACCAAACCACAAAAGTAAGGGCCTGGAGTATGTTAACCAGTGATAAGATGAGACTGAAATTTTGTTTTTTGGCAAAAGGTGGTGGTTGGGCCTAAAAAGAGCCATGGTCATGCAGAAAATAACCCAACATGCACTGTGAAATATGATGGTGGATCTGGGATAATGTTGGTCTGTTTTACTTCCAAAGGCCCTGGGAACTTTGTTAGGATACATGGCAACATGGACTCCAAGTATCAGGAGATTTAAGACCAAAACATGCCTGCTTCTGCTAGGAGGCTAAAACTGAGTCTTTGTCGGATCTTTCTGTTTTGGAGGAGACACTGGTGTTTACCATGTGTAGCAGTGTTTGTTGGCCAGAGAATGCAGCATACATATCAGTTTTTGTCAGCCAGAGAATGCAGCATACATACCAGTCTTTGTCGGCCAGAGAATGCAGCATACATACCAGTTTTTGTTGGCCAGAGAATGCACCATCCATACCAGTGTTTGTTGGCCAGAGAATGCAGCATGCCTACCAGTTTTTGTTGGCCAGAGAATGCAGCATGCCTACCAGTTTTTGTTGGCCAGAGAATGCACCATGGTTGAATAAGTAGTGGAGAAACCCCAGGAGAAATAGTAAGCCAGTCTGATATTTTCATTAATGAAACTGGGGACCTAAAGGAAAATGTCTAAATATCCGATCCCAAATCTGTATTTTCATTCAAAAATGACTGAATACTCTTATTTTTTAATAATTTCTGAAGATATCAGGGCAAAACACGAACAAAGGCTCCAGAAACACCCAAATACAATATTTGAAAAGCTACAAAGCTCTCTGTCATGATATAGGTCTGTATATAGTTTAGAAACAACATGTCATTAAAAAATCCTTTGGCACCGCTGTACATTTTGTTTCTCTTGAGTACAAAGAGAAAAGGCAAAGAATAATGGCGTTATCGGCTGAATAAAAACAAAAAACATTATTTGGTTTGAATCCAGATTTCAGTCCACAGTCTTACATGTCATCTTTCTAGCAAGAAATCCATCTTGAGGCCTGCGGCCATGTTTTTACCTGAACACATATTTCCTCTCATTTCCTTTTATGCTTCATAATTGACCACGAACATCCCAAGTCATTTGCATACCTCCACTTGGATGCTGTAAACCGGTGCCACCAGGCAGCAGTACAGCGCTATGGTAGATACTTAACCATGATCTGGTGCTACACAATGTGACCCCATGTTTATATATTACCTTGTTGTCTTACCTTGACCACCTTTGTGAAATATATTAAGGATCACTGCAAGGATTCGATGACCGGGAACTGTTGTAACAACACAGAATACAACTTGGGTAGGTGCTGGCGAAGGTAGCGGTGCTAGCTACAGATGACTCCACTGCTCAGCTTGAAACCGACGACGGTAAGGTGACAAGCGAAAGTCTTTTACGTCACACCCCCGCATGTAAATGGAGGAACAGCTAGCCCCCCCACCCCAAAAACACACAGAAATCCTTGCAGAGAGAGTTAGGGATGGAAATTGTGTTTCTGATGAACTAGGCGACGTAGAGTCTCTCGCAGGCAAGAAGTCACAATCCCCCCAAGTTTGTGATTGGAGGGGCAATGAGTTTGCCACAAAGTTGCTATTAAGCAACTCCACAAGACATTTCTGAAATGTCTTGTGGCAGTTGAAAAGAAAAGGTGAAGAAAAACAACTGTGGTTGTTATTTATAACCTGCATGCTTTCACAATATCTAGACAAGTGACTGTGATTAGATAATTGATCAATGTCATATCCAGAATCACCACTCATTATAGTTCCTCTGTTGGCATGGAAACACAGGCGACTTGTTTTACCTGCAAACATCCTAGTGTTGTCAGACAGACACGACTTTCTTCCCATCAGCGAGAGAGAGTGAGACCTGATGACATGTTGGAGAAAGTGTTATCTTCACTGGGTGAAAGTGAAAAACGAAAATAAATAAACACCAAAGTAATCTTGAATCCATCAAGACGGGCTCTCAGAAGTCATTTGAGTCTTGAACATTTTGAGCGTGTCAGGCTCAATTTAGCCGAGAACATCTTTGAGCACGCCAGGGTCAATAAACCGTGTCAGGAGCCTATGGCGTCTGCCCAGGAGTCAATAAAGCCTCTCTGATGAGCACTGTCAATATGGGAATCTCTGATAGGAGAGGGGGGAGATGAGATTGCTTGAGGCAACAGGGACTATTGCTTATGAAAAACGTGAGTTGCCAGACTAGACCGCTAGCTCTAGATTGTCTCTCACGGAAAATAATCACAACCAGTTTGCCAACTCAACGGAAGTGAATCTATAGCATCTTTACATCCTTGGGTGAAAGAACAAGAGGATTAAGTTTGGATGTTAGAGGAACGAAATTCACTGGAAATGATGTGGGATGTACGTTTATAGTAGTGTGAATAATGTTGCAAGCAGATTCACTGGGCCAAACCCCAATGTGAGAATCTTAACTCAACGATTGCCACTATGACTTAGACACAAAAGATTAAAATATGAAAAGAGAAAGACAGAAAAAGGGAGAAGTAAAGAAAAAGATGTGAAGATGGAGAGAACGGGCTACGGGGAGAGAGAAAACGAAGAAGGAAACTTCAAACAGGTTTGGTGAGTTAGGTGCTTCGACGATTTCTCCTTTGAAGTGTGGAGGCCAGAGCAACGTCTGAGTCAGCCCGGTGTTGGTTTGAGCTGCGTACTTTATCAGTTAGTCTGGCGGTGCCCCAGGGCTGTGCTCGCAGTGTGATAAGGCAGGACTGAGGAGGCATGGAGCAGGCTTAGTCTCCTGGAGAAATGTTCCTTTAATCAGCCAGCCCTGATGCGCTTACAGAGCAGAGACTGAGGGAATGGAAGGGAAGAAACACAGGTCAGATAATGGGACTTACATCTGCAACAGGGTAGGGGAAATTTGATTTTCTTAGAATCCACTGTAAGAAAAAGAAGGAAAGTTAATTTGCCTTATCACTTTTCAGCGAGGCCGGATATCGATAGTATGCATATAATTTTTTTTGTTTGCAGGCCTAAGCTTCTTTCTTCTTTGTAAATTAGTTAAATCCTCCAATTTCACATTTCTTATTTAATGTGTCCATATTTTTTCTGTGTCCTCTCACTTTCATAATCATTGGTGCTTCCGCTTCAATTTGTCCCTCACTGAAGTTTTTCCCCCCACTTCATTAAATACCATTTTCATCGGTTTGTAAGCGAGCGGCTAGTTAATGGAATATAACTTATAATCGTGCGTGTTCAGAAAGCAGGTTCCATAGTACATTCCAAATGGCACACTAGTTCTTATAGTGCACTACTTTTTTTTTTTTTTTACAACAAAAGATAATTTGTTGGTGGGCCAATTCCAAATTGAGTTAGGGATGTGTTAATAGACTTTTGAAAAAAAAATATGCATTCTGATCTTACACATGAGAAACGTCCTTGATTTATGTGGTGATTATTTTTTATTTTATTTATATAAGTGAATTTGTAAAATAAAACATAAAAAATGTCAAATATTGAAAATGTACCTATAATAACACATACTATTTGAATAATAATAAGAAAAATAAAAAAATAATATTAGCATTAAAATACAAACCCGATTCCAAAAAAGTTGGGACACTGCACAATTGTGAATAAAAACAGAATGCAATGATGTGGAAGTTTCAAATTTCAATATTTTATTCAGAATACAACATAGATGACATATCAAATGTTTCAAATGAGGGAAATTTCATGGCATCAACACATCTCAAAAAAGTTGGGACAAGGTCATGTTTACCACTGTGTGGCATCCCCTCTTCTTTTTATAACAGACTGCAAACGTCTGGGGACTGAGGAGACAAGTTGCTCAAGTTTATGAATAGGAATGTTGTCCCATTCTTGTATAATACAGGCTTCTAGTTGCTCAACTGTCTTAGGTCTTCTTTGTCGCACCTTCCTCTTTGTGATGTGCCAAATGTTTTCTATGGGTGAAAGATCTGGACTGCAGGCTGGCCATTTCAGTACCCGGATCCTTCTTCTATGCAGCCATGACATTGTGATTGATGCAGTATGTGGTCTGGCATTGTTATGTTGGAAAATGCAAGGTCTTCCCTAAAAGAGACGACATCGGATGGGAGCATATGTTGTTCTAGAACTTGGATATAACTGTCAGCATTGATGGTACCTTTCCAGATGTGTAGGCTGCCCATGCCACACGCACTCATGCAACCCCATACCATCAGAGATGCAGGCTTCTGAACTGAGCACTGATAACAACTTGGGTTGTCCTTGTCCTCTTTAGTCCGGATGACATTGCGTCCCATTTTTCCAAAATGTACTTCAAATTTTGATTTTTCTGACCACAGAACACTTTTCTACTTTGCCACAGTCCATTTTAAATGATCCTTGGCCCAGAGAAAACGCCTGCGCTTCTGGATCCTGTTTAGATACGGCTTCTTTTTTGACCTATAGAGTTTTAGCCGGCAACGGCGAATGGCACAGTGGATTGTGTTCACCGACAATGTTTTCTGGAAGTATTCCTGAGCCCATGTTGTGATTTCCATTACAGTATCATTCCTGTATGTGATGCAGTGCCGTCTGAGGGCCCGAAGATCACAGGCATCCAGTATGATTCTCCGGCCTTGACCCTTACGCACAGCGATTGTTCCAGATTCTCTGAATCTTTGGATGATTTTTCCCTGAGGAACTCCTTTCTGATATTGCTCCACTATTTTTCACCGCAGCATTGGATGATCCTCTGCCCATCTTGACTTCTGAGAGGCTCTTTTTATGCAATTGACATAATAAGTTGCAAATTGGTCCTCCAGCTGTTCCTTATCTGTACATTTAACTTTTCCGGCCTCTTATTGCTACCTGTCCCAACTTTTTTGGAATGTGTAGCTCACATGAAATCCAAAATGATCCAATATTTAGCATGACATTACAAAATGTCTCACTTTCAACATTCGATATGTTATCTATATTCTATTGTGAATTAAATATAATTTGTAAATTATTCCATTCCTTTTTTACTCACAATTTGTACAGTGTCCCAACTTTTTTGGAATGTTTTTTTTTTGGAATGTATATTCTGTGTGTTTCCATGACATACATAAGTGAAGATACAACTCTTTATTAATTTGTTGCATGTAATGTATAACCATCAGATATCAATGTGTTGCTATCAATATTCCAAATTGTACCACTGTACAATGGATGTCAAGAAAAATATTAATGACATTGTTATGAATGGTATCATGACAACCAATGTCAAAACCAACCACAAAGGACAGTTGTATTTAATGCTAACACATAAAGCTAAATATTTTCTTCGAGTTTGATAATCAGGTCTGCTATGACTTGTTTATGACCGGTTATGTTTCTGACTAACAGCGCCACAGCATGGTTTGGCATTTGCTCCGTAGCCGACTGGAACGGGTGGTGGAAACCGCCCAGCACATCACTGGTACCCAGCTCCCAGCCATCATAGACCTCCAGCACATCACTGGTACCCAGCTCCCAGCCATCATAGACCTCCAGCACATCACTGGTACCCAGCTCCCAGCCATCATAGACCTCCAGCACATCACTTGTACCCAACTCCCAACCATCGTAGACCTCCAGCACAAGCGGTGTCTGTACAGAGTGTGTGGCATCATCAGGTACCCTTTACATCCATACCACAAACTGCCCTCCTTCCATCAGGCCTCTTTGTTCCCACACCAGCAGGCTCAGGAACACTTTCTTTCCATCTGCTGTAACCCTGCTGAACTAGGTGACCCATCACTAACCATATCCACCCTTTGTACTACTGGAGTCTGACACTGCCTTGAAAAATCTGAAGTGTTCAGTTGTTACAGGTACATGTCTACCTCTAATCTAATGTTGTCGTGTTTAATGTCAAGTTGTCATAACAAAGACATTGACAGGTTGTGTTGACTCAGTTAATGTCAAGTTAACCTTGCATAAAAAATGACATAATCAACATTAATGCCAACATTCATTAACGTTCATAAGGATTCTTACATGTGTCATGTCATGGCTATGACAGTATCATAACAATGTCATGTCACTCTTATGCACACCCCTTCAAATAAAGTGTTGCCGCAATTTCAGACACCCTTAAAGTGGAATATACCATTTCTTAACCTTGACGTTGGTTGAACGTCTGGTCTGCCTGCCTCACTCCAAAAAATGTTTTCAATGAAAGCCCCCCGTACTACAACAGCTAAACCGGAACTATGAAGACATATTCATTCGATATAGGGTTGGCGATACACAGATTTTTGGCTTTATGGCAGAAAATATGACACCCAGTAGTACACTGCCATAGAGTCAACATGTCTGTTGTGGGGGTGTTTTTCTTCAGCAGAGACTTGAGTACTTGCAGAATGAAATGGAAAGGGACAGGTCAAAATACTGACAGATTTTTCAGAAGAACCTGCCAGCCAGGACGTTGAAAAGGGGAAGATGGTTCACGTTTCAACATGACAATGACCCAAAGCACACATCCAAAGCCACTGTACAGTGGCTGAAGGACAAGAGGTTGAATGTCCTAGAGTGGTGAAAGCCTTGACATAAATCCCATTCAGAATCTATGAAATGACTAGAAAATTGTAGTTCATAATCAGTCACCATCCAATTTCACTAAGCTTGAACAAGACTGCAAAGAAGAATGGGCAAATATTGTACAGTCTAGGTGTGCAAAGTTAGTAGATATGTATTCAAAAGACTCATGGCTGGAATTCAAACAAAAGGTGGTTCCACCAAGTATTTCCTCGTGAGTGTTCACTATTCCAAACAGGGTATTGTTTTGATTATTTATACCGTTTTTATGTTTTGTTTACTTGTATATTGTGGATTACATTGTGTAAATAAAACTGGGAAAAGTCTGATTATGTTTTTTCAGTTCAGGTACTAAGGCAACGAAAGGTAAACTTTCTATGCCTATGGTATAATTAAAACAATACATGGATAACAGACCCACGAAAATAAACTGATATTTTACAGATAGATGGTATCTAAACCTGACGAGGACTAATCTATTAAACTTGTTTAGGCCAATTTGAGTTTAAAATCTGTCCAAAACAATGTGGTGATCGATTCTGTTGAAGAAAGCACCAAGTTTCAAAGGGTACGATAAAAGAGGCAGAGCCTCGATACGAGGTCTTCTGATGATAGGGTCTGTAAACAGACTGGATCATTTCTTACATACCATTTTGTCTTGACATAGGCAAGGAGCTGCTGTGAACAGTATTTCCAATCTGAGATTAGTTTTTGCTTTTATTTTCAGAGTGGCTTTATTGCTGCCACTTTTAGTGGAGGACAGGGAATACTATAAACATGCAGGGTTTAACTGTATAAAAGTAATAGGAGTAAGATTCTGAGGACAATGACGGCAAACACGGTTCTGTACTGGAGCCCACATAACATGGATATCAACAAAGAATGGGAACTACATCATCAGTAGTTTGTTTGGAAAATGTTCCAGTAGACAGCTGGAATGTTTAGAAGTCATGATTATTTTAGTGAATGTGTTGAGGGAAAAAGGATTAAAAAAGATTGGAGTGTATCCATTGATCCCAGGTCCTGGCAGAAAAACATTCATATATAGGGAGGAGTACTTCACTTGTTTTCTAATGATCACAATTTTTTCCCTCATACTAACATTCCCAACAGTGAAATTGTGTGCATCATTTAAATGGATTGGCCTTTTAGCTGAAAGGGATAAAGAGACAAGCTTAATGGAGGAGGGTGAGAACGTGAGGCATTGTACAATGGTGCACCAAAAGTAACCTCTGGGACCTCTCCAAATGTTATTCCCCAACTTTCTGTTTCCTTTCAACAATATTTTAGTTCAGTATTACAAATATATTCCATCTGGCCTAACAACCATAAACATTTTACTGACAATTTTCTGTTTGTTCCTTTCAGTACGAATATATGTTCCTTTAATGTCGCCGTAATGTGTTCCTTCCCAGTAGAACTGTGTCACGGCTCACAGTGGAGCGCATGTCTGGGGATCCAGCACAGGACGGAACAAATTGGCAGTGCGCTGCTTGGGGCAGACAGGTGGACAGTTGGACGAGAATGCCTCGTCACAACGCGCTCGAGCCACTCCTCGTTTTTAAGATTGGCAACCGTGAACTCAGTCGTGGATGTACAGTTGGAATGTGTTGCCATAGCACCCATGTACCAGCGAACAGCTTGTAGTGGTTGGATTTGGACCGACTTGGCGAGACACGCTAGGACATGGCACGTTTCGACCCTCGTCCGTCCATCCATCACCCCTGCTGTGGAGTTGCCATGGCAGGCAAGGGTCAACATCCATAATGGGACATCAAAATACGCCTTGAGTCTCCTCCCTCCAGGGTCCGTGTTCTGCGCTTGTATTGTGATGTCACAAGGTATTCTAGATGAGGGACTACAAGTCAAGACGATTCCAGTAAAATAACTTCAACCCCCAGATGCAGCCAGACAGGAGGGAACAGTGTGAACTGGCATAGTTGATATAAATAGGCTAACAAGAGCATGTTACATGGGTGTGTTTGGTTAGGAAGGAGACACCATACTGGATTTGGTTTGAGACTGTTGACATTTGATAAGTGAGCTGTTATACTTTGAGTTCACCTTTTAGTTTAGTTTTGTTGAAAGGAATAAATTGACTTTTTGCTTGCATTCCTTTTCTATTCAACCACACTGCAGAGGACCCTGCTAAGGCCCACCTTTCCCATGTGACCTCACAGTATCATTACGATATTGAGCAAGTCTTCATATTATTGCATTTTATTCCATCTTTTTGTACACTGTTTTATATTTGTTATTAATTTAGATCAATTTGCACATTTTATTTTTCACTTTGACGTTATGGCCATCTTTCGTATTGATCAGGGGCAAATTCCTGATTAAATGATTCCATGTTTTCACACAAGGAATCAAGGAAAAAGCCGACAAGGAGACTGCCTCTGAGAGGCACTGTATTTTACGTCTTCTACATAGACCAAGTTTTCATTCCGTATATGGAATTGTAATTCCATGTCATTGTTTAATTCACTCATGTGGCTGTTCTGCTGAAAATCAATATCATACTTCATGTAAAGTGGCATGATCATGAAAAAACAGGTGTCAGACAAAGCAAAGAGGTGCTCAAGTAAGGTGGAGGGAACGATGCATTAGAATATGAATGATTGAACAGGTACAAAAGAGGGAGAGGCACAAGGGGCCAATCGGAGGAGAGGGCATCACAGTTCAGAAGGGGGATCTTGTAATCAGTGTGTTAGAAGACAGGTGATCAGTTGACGTAGGTCAGGGAGGAACTTGATGCCAGGAGTGAACCAGAATCAGCAGGCGAGGAGGTTGTCATTAAAACTTTGAAGATTGCTATTTCAGTGCTGTGGAGGGGGTGAGGAAGTCGTTGATTAGCTGCTGAGTTTGTAGTCGGGAGGTAACAATTGGTTTCAGAGTCCAGGCAAGGAAGCTGAGGGTGGAAGTGATGTCCAGTTCAGTCTTTCTTTAGGCAGGGGTGATGGCGTCCGTTCAGTAGCTGCATGGGAACCAATTCCTTGGTGGGGGAAAGGTTGACAATGATGTGTTGACAAAGAGCAGGTACGCACGATTTGATGAGAGCTGTGGTGAGGTGATGACAAGATCCAGCTGGGGAGAACCTTGTGGGCGAATGCAGACTGACATATTTTAGGGGTGACATGAGGGAGGTTGACCCGGCGCGTGGGGAATTAAGGGAGAACAATCATTTACAGATGAGATGATTTTGTTGATGTTGTCCTTGAAGAAATGAAGGACCAAGTTGGAGTGGCCAATGGAGGAAGTAGAGAGGATGTCATCCCATGGCTGAAGTTTGATTACAGCGGAGAACTGATTTTGCGAGATCCGATTGGAGCTGTTGGAGGAGTTGGGGTCCAGGCATCACTGGCTCTGCCGAAGGGGATTCTCTGGATAGTGAGTCCCTCTGCACAAGTGCCCTCGTCGGCATCCAGCTTGTTCCAGGGCACAGAGTTCAGGGGTGAACCTGACGGGGAGGAGCGGTTGAGGTGGAGGAGGGAGGCCAAAGAGTTGAGGAACACAGATGTTGGACAATGATGAACTGGGCAGCTGGTTCAGCTGGGGTTTGAAGGCTATGGTCAAGGGGGCAGATCAGTTGGCAACAGGGAGCTGAACAGCTTTGATGTTGCAGAAGGAGATGAGTCATTTGTCAGTGTTGTGGAGTGTAGGAGGAGGTGGTCAATCAGTCGGCACAGGGAGGGAGAAACGTGACTTTATGTTGAGTCCAACAGAACAGACATGATCAAAGATGTAAGTAGGAAAGCTGAAATGTTAGTTCAAAACAGTCCTAGACAGAAATTATATCAGACGTAGGTTTTGGGTTAGATGAGTCCACGTGAATATTTACTTGTTTTAGGATCTCTAAGCAAAAGTAAATTCCCATAGCAGAGAAGTTCAGAAACTGGGATGATTTTGTTTTTATTTTTATTGGGAAGGGTACAAATAGAGCAGGGTGATTTGTTAGGATTATATTTTAGGATGCTTTTTATAGGATGATTCGTAAGGAGGATTTGTTAGGATGTTATTTTAGGATGATTATTTCGGATATTTTGCAAGGATGATTTGTAAGGATAATTTCTGAGGATGATTTGAGAAGGGAGTGACAGTTATTTTGATTGTTTCAGATACCACTCCATGGTTGATGTGGTGAAACAGCTGCCAAAAACAGGGGAGGAGGTTGTTGGAGAAGAAATCTAAGGTAGTGTCCTGAATCACAGCAGCACCACAGCGGGCAAGAGTTTGAATCCTCATCGTGTCCCATGGGCCCAAAGCGGGTCAGCAGATTGGCCTTCCTACCTCACAGGTGGACGGGTAGAAGTCGGCAGGGGAATTTGCTCTCTTCCAGCGCATACTGCTGAATACCCTTTGTCTGAAAGAGACGTTAATAACCAAATCATTGTAGCAAGATGTACCCGAGAGGACACATCTCCATCTTTGACTCTGCCGGAATGTGAAGTTTTTGTCGAGTGTCAGCATGAACAAAAATCTAGCTTCTGGTTAGAAATTGGGTCATTATGCAATGGGTGGGGGGGGGGGTTGTAAATAATAGAACATGTGTTGTGGAGAGCAAAGTTAGTATTGGGAGACTGAGAGGTACATTTATGGTAAGCATGGTCTAGTCTAGTGAGTCTTCACACAAAATGAGTCAATGAAATACATTATTTAAAGGGATGGCTTTAGATATGTATCGATCATGAAGTGGTAGGGTTCTCAGCATTTGAATCAAATGTATTCAGGGGGAGCCATGCCTGCAAAGCACTTTACGCACCTGCACACGGCAAGTCCGACTGCCAACCGAGAAGTGCCTAGAGATGGTGTGCGTGGGAAAGGTGCGCGTGGGAAAGGTGTGCGTGGGAAAGATGTGCGTGTACTCCACCAGAACTGGACACTGAGCGAACGTAGGTAGACATCTGGAACACTCCTGGGACAGCTGGGTAGTATCCACGGCAACGCCACGGGAAGCAGACAAAATAAAGGAATCACCCACATGAAGTGTCACGAAAGATACATTACTTATTAGCACAGCTGCCAACTGCTCTCATTCTTTTGGGCAGTTGCCTGGAGACAATGGGTTGGGGCAGAGAAGAGAGAGATGATGGTTCTGGAAGAAGACATATCAATCGGAGGGCGATCGACACCTCAGAGTTCATTCAGGCAAAGTTGGTGGGTTACCTGAATAACTAAATTTCTCTCTTTTGTATTTCCACACTCGATTTGAACAGAAGCGCGGCATTGTGTTTTGTGTTGTCTGTTCAGCGGAGCTAGCGTTGTTCCCGTTAGATTCGATTACTTTTTCTCACCTAGTTACACGGGCGGGTGGTTGGGCGGGTGGTATGGGAGGGGGGTTGGGTGGGTGGTATGGGAGGGGGGTTGGGTGGGTGGATGGGCGGGGGGTTGGGCGGGGGGTTGGGCGGGTGGATGGATGGGCGGGGGGTTGGGCGGGTGGTATGGGAGGGGGGTTGGGTGGGTGGATGGGCGGGGGGTTGGGCGGGTGGTTGGGCGGGGGGTTGGGCGGGTGGTTGGGCGGGTGGGTGGATGGGCGGGGGGTTGGGCGGGTGGTATGGGAGGGGGGTTGGGTGGGTGGATGGGCGGGGGGTTGGGCGGGTGGTTGGGCGGGGGGTTGGGCGGGTGGTTGGGCGGGTGGGTGGATGGGCGGGGGGTTGGGCGGGTGGGTGGATGGGCGGGGGGTTGGGCGGGTGGTTGGGCGGGGGGTTGGGCGGGTGGTTGGGCGGGGGGTTGGGCGGGGGGTTGGGCGGGGGGTTGGGCGGGGGGTTGGGCGGGGGGTTGGGCGGATGGACAGAAGGGCGATATTTGATTCGACTGATACGGCGGTATTTCATCGCTTCGGCGTTGCTGCTTCGACTCATCTGCAGGAACGCACACCAAGCTGTTCCATTCCCCAGCTGTGGCAGGGCGCTACTGCCTAATTCTGAGATGACAACTGCATTGTGATAGTCAGTTTGGCCCATCACTATTGTTTTATACCAGCCGAGTTGAACCGCACACGGAGCTGGTGGTGACAGACGGCGTCTGATTGGCAAATGGCACCCTATTCCTTATTGAGTGTCCTACTTTCTGCCAGAGCTCTGTGGCCCAATGTCGGCAGCAGTGCACTGGTGGTGGGAATAGGGTGTGATTTAGGACGTGGCCAGTCTATTAGTTTGTGACTGTTGCCAGATGCTCTGGTTTATCATGTGTCATGGTTCTATTGGATAATGATGCCTCTGTTGAATCAAATACGTTTGATCCTCACTGGATGTTGTTGGTTGGGGCGGAAGGCTTCAAGTCTTTTGAGCGACGAAACACAATATAAACGAAACCATGTAAGATAAATAAATGTAATAAAAATGTTAGAAGAATATAACTGCTATTTTTATCTTATTTCGTTTGGCTTTTTGTTACAGTAGTTAGTAGTATGAGGGATAGGTGTTATGCACTGGGTCAAGTCACACCCTATAAAAATGTGAATGACAGAACAAGTCATTCTGCATTGCTCACTGGAACACTTTGATTGCAGGTTGGACGATGCAAATTCAACAAGATGTGACGTACGATTGAGGGAGAAATGTTACATGCAACCTTTAAATGCTCCTGGTGCTTCAGTCTTTAAACACGTGTCTATGTTAGGATACTTCTATATTCAGCCTTGAAAGGTAGCAGCTCTTAAAACACAATGGGACGGTTAATATATTCAGAAAAGTGTTTTTATTTACCCTGTCTGCAGTCGATTGACTACACTTATTGACTAGTCTTCTGAAGTGTTTGATACCAAACGGTTTCATGAAGCGGTGTTAATTTTTTTTTTTAAATGCTTCCAGATGGGTGAAAGACTTGTTTTCTAACCTTTGCAAATGTGTGTATAACAGTATGACTACATTGCATTGTTATATAAAGGGACAACACAAACAAAAGCACAGACATTAATTAATCCCATCTTTAAGCCAAACTTTTCTTTCCCAACTAAGTCAGGTAAATGATTAGTTGTCCACTTAGGAATTCATTGATTGCTGGCATCACTTCGATGTCCGTGTGTAGATACAAGTCTCATCTATGGAGTCAGATGAGGATTAGCGTGTGAATGTGAGTATAATGTATTCGTCAGGCTGCCACAGGACATCACTGGGAAGTAGACAGCTGATCTCATGGGGTCCGCGTCTCTGCTCGAGGGTTAAAGGTCAGAGAGCTCATCGATTCTTTGCCAGCTTTCATCCAGACGGCCTCCCTCAAACCTGTACTTGACCTTTTCCCTGGAATGTTGGCTATTTGTCCATATCTGGGATTTAACAGAGGAAAACCATGTTTCAGAATGTACAAACACATTTTATTTCTGATCACATTAATATTTTCTATACAGCAACTGAGAACCACTGCGCTGTCAGAATTCCATCGCCCGATTGTACGTGAGATGCAGGACTGGGACAAGGGCTACTAGGTGTTTCTAATGAATCAGGTGTTTCCTGTTGCATTGATTGTTCACACATGAAAGAGTTGTGGATGTATTGTCCCAGTCTGTGTCTGAGTTTGGTGTTAGTAGACATAATCCAACATGAAGACTAGGGAGCTGTCTGCGAAAGAAATGCAGGCAATAACGGTGGCAGAAAGAAAAGAGGACCTCAGAACCGTAGCACAAAAAGTAGAGCATAGTCAAATCAACTGGTTGGAAAGTTCTGAACTATTTCTCCTGTTCTCTCTATCTGTCTTTAATTCCCTCGCTCCTTCTCTCTCTTTGTTTCCCCGACATATTCTGAAGGACCATCAGAAAATAGGGTTCCAGTACGTAAACAAGTGACGTGGCCAGTGACACCTGAGTATGCCCCATAGTCTCTATCTCCCAAAGGACTTGTACAACAGTACTGTGGATTTCCAAATGACCCCTGATATATTCAACCACACACCCCCGCCCGTAATCATTTCCCATTTCTAATCTACACACTGGCCTCCTTAAGTTGGCCAAATTACCTTTTCCTTCTTACTGTACCTTTGTCGCATGTTGGCTTAGCCTTAATCTTCGCTGCGGTTTCAGTGCTCAACACGGCCCCTCTTCGTCATCCTCATCCTTAATGGCAGCAGCCTGTTTTTACTGCTTAGTGAAAGGTCAGGGCCAACTCAATTTCTCTAACAGTGGCCAAGGAAGACCCTCTTAGGCATCATCCTAAATGGCAGTCTAGGTGGTGGACTTCTTTTGACCAGATCCCTATTGGCCCTGGACAAATGTAAAGCACTGTAAAGAAAATAGGTTTCAATTTGGGACCTTAGTCTATTAGCATGAGCTGTCATCAGCCAAGGCAGGCCTCCCTTAGTTATACAGCCATGGGGTTAACCTCCACATACCCTGCAAGGCAACTGCATGTGTCCCAAACATATGAGTTCAGTTAGTGCACTACTTTTAACTAGAGGCCTCAGTAGTACACTCGTTTTGACCAGGAAATAGAGGCTAATCAGATGCAGCTGTTGACAGGGATGTATGCAACCTTAAGAATCTTCTCTCCTCACCTTTCCTCTGCTCTTCTACAACTCCTCACCTATCCTCTCCTCTTCTACACCACCTCACCTTTCCTCTGCTCTTCTACACCTCCTCACCTATCCTCTCCTCTTCTACACCTCCTCACCTATATTCTCATCTTCTACACCACCTCACCTATCCTCTCCTCTTCTACACCTCCTTACCTATCCTCTTCTCTTCTCCCCTCCTCACCTATCCTCTCCTCTTCTACACCTCCTTACCTATCCTCTCCTCTTCTACACCTCCTCACCTATCCTCTCCTCTTCTACACCTCCTTACCTATCCTCTCCTCTTCTACACCGTCTTACCTATCATCTCCTCTTCTCCCCTCACTTCTCCTCTTCTCCCCTCCCCTCTCCTCACCTCCCCGCCCCTCTCCTCACCTCCCCTCCCTTCTCCTCTTCTCCCCCTCCTCTCCTCTTCTCCCCCTCCTCTCCTCTTCTCCCCCTCCTCTCCTCTCCTCTCCTCCTCTTACCTACCTCCCTCATACACTCTCAGTAGAGACTTGTAAAGGACATTGTCTAATCTGAGAGTTACAAACTGCCAGTAAAGAGCCAATTCCAAATCCTCCATTTAACATTTAACTATTTGGCTCATCAAGCAAGAAATTACACATTTCCTGGCAATTGGTTAGGTTCATTTTATACTCAGTTATATCAGAATCTTCACACTGTGGATTTGAAGGTTTTGCTGATTTTATAATGACTGGCCTCCCCATTAATCTCATTCTAATTATAAGATAGGGAATTCAAAGTAAAACACTTGGCCGATCAGTAAAACATAAACATTAGTTTGATTTAAGGAATGTGTTTTTGAATTCCTGTTGTACGCTGTGTTGCTTTAGTGTGAAGAATAATCACGTTATGGGATCTTATGAATCAACACAAATCAGTAGAGACTTGGTGCTGGTACCTTTTAGGGTCAGCCTGTTGGGTTAAAGCCAAACTAATTAGCTGAGTTATGGCCAATCTGTGGAAGCCCTGACTGCTTTGTGACTATTAAATATCTATGGCTTAGCAGTCATGCGACCCAGAGAGTGAACCTCCTACATCTTCTCCCGTTTTACCCTTCATCTCTCTCCCTTTCACCTATATCTCCCTCTCTTTTCTGTCCCGACTCTCCACTTGTATTCTGTCTCACTTTCCCTGTTCATTATCCACTTGATCTCTCCCCTTTCGTTCAGTCCCTCCCCCCGCCCCTCTCCCCTCTCCCCCCTCCCCTCTCCCCTCTCCCCCCTCCCCCCTCCCCCCTCCCCTCTCCCCTCTCCCCTCTCCCCTATCTACTATCCCCCATATCTTTCACTTTTTGCCTTCTTATGCGCTGGTACTCCTCTCAGGCTGTGATCCAGGTGATTCCCTGGCACTGTGGGGGTCAGTGCCCACACTCACTTTTGATTTATGAGCCCACATTACCAAGCCACACCTTGCCAGTCGGTTCCTCAGAGGACCACTTTCACTTCAGGCGCTTCATTACAATAGGAGCTGCCATGGTCCCCCGGATCGTCGGGGATGCAGGGGTTAACACATAGACCTTCTAATGAGCCTCCTAAAACATGAATTAATAAATCACAATAGGTATATAAATCAGACATATTGTAATTATTCAGTGAGGTGATTATGGTGTGGAGTGGGGGCCCGCCCTGCCTACCCACTAGCACTTTACTCACATGATGTGTGCCCTACTTTAGACCACAACTCAGAGGTCTCCCGGCCAAGCCCAGTACACTATGGAGGGAATGAGGCGTCAATGAGGATGCACCTTTTCTCCCTTTGTGTCTAAAGCTCTCCAGGATGATGGGAGTGCTGATTCCTCTGTGATTATGCCACCAGATATGGGTCTTTGTATCCAGGCAGCGGTGCTGATATCACAGACACCCTCCTGGCTCCATTCTCACACACTTTCATCCTCCTGATCAAAGTCTTGGAATTTATTTCTTGGGGCGTGTCTCAAACGACGTCCTGTCTGCCCTGGGCCCTGGTCCAAGTAGTGCATGACACAGGGAGTAGGGAGGCATTTGTGACGCCACATGAGAGTTCGGTGGGATCAGGTGTATTAGTAGAGACTCTACCTGGACCCTCTCCTCACCTCCTCACTTCACCTCCTCTCTCCTTATTTCCTCTCTCCTTAGCTCCTCATGTCTCGTCTCCTAACTTCTCACTTCCTCTCTCCTCAGCTCCTCTCCCCTCCCCTTCTCTTCTCCTCACTCCTTGTCTACTCACTCCTCACCTCCTCCATCCTTGTCACCTCTCCCCTCATCACCAAACTCCTCATCTCCTCACTCCACAACTCCTCTGTCCTCACTACCTCTCTCACCTTGTGAAAGTGTGAAGCGAAGAAGTAGACAGGAAGATATTCATCAAACTTCCAGGGAATTGTTTCCCAGAGCTGTGTTTAATCAAATATTCCTGCACTTGACCTTTTCTAACCATGTTCTCTACAGTTGCTGAAAGCTTATTGACTTAATGTGAATAGGTACCGCAATATTCAACATTCTGAAAACTCTAAGCAGCATTCCCCTATTTAAAAATTAAATCAATGTATTTAAACTATCTTTATGAATGACTGAAATACCTCTCTAAGGTTCACAGGGTGAGGAAAGGGTTGGATTCATCCAGGATGACGTCTCTGCTTCTCTGCCCCTCAACCCAACAAACCTCAGCTGAGCAGCGCCCAGGAAATCTTATGCTCTAATTCTTTCCCCTGAATTACGCAGAAGGCATAAAATATGAACAAGCAGAGAGATATTTTAAGATTGGTCATGTGACAAGTGACATAAATACTTTGCACCTACTTTAAATGAAACATTGTATTATCTCACGTGTGTAAGTATGACAGTATGGCTTGACTAGGAGCTGCGGTGACTTCCTTTGTTCTTGAATTCTGTTCTGATGAAAGACAGGGGGATGAGTGTATTCGTTAATGCACCATAGTAGAGTGTGTGTTTCATGATAATCCGGTAAAATCTGAATATTTCACAACCTCGTGCTGTTAGTTTGATGTTTCTGTATTCACATGCTTCAGACGGCCAGAACACAAATTGCTCTATTGAAATAGATTTTTAGATAATCTGTAAAATGTGCTTTGAGGCGCTGCTCATGAAATAGGTTGGAAAGTGCTCCCCGCCTCGCCGTCTTTCTCTCTATTCCCCTCTGTCTCTTGTTGACACACACTATTTTACATCTTCACACTGAGATGTTAGGCTATACAAAAATAAATGGCACTGTTATCGCCAGTGGGTGGTTTATTGTATATTATGTTAAATATTCCTCAAACTGCCATCTGGGGTCATTTTGACCGGGAATCTCTTTTCTTATCAGAGCCCAAAGTTAGTATTCACTTCTTCCATTTTCTTGATGACTTTGCCAAATCACTCGTTCCCATTATTATAAATCATTGGTTACTGTTTCCTTATCAGTAAGGTCAATATTTAAGTACTTTAGCATCATTTTGTCAGTTAATCTCTACCCTCAGTTAATCTCTACCCTCAACAGTTAACTGTTGAGCTAAAGAAAGAAACATAGCTTCTGTTTCTTTCAAATGAAATTTAAAGTTTAATGGTAAACATGAAGCATTTATCAAGACAAAGTGACCTGTCACTATATTGCATTTGGCTAGTTAATTAATTGATTGCAGTCACTTCTGTAAATTCAAAAGACAGTATGACCTCAGAGTTAAAGGTGAAATGTTATATACAATGCTATATTCAGCTCTATTCTTGGTAGTACCCATTCTTCAATAAACCTTTGTTGCTTTTCATAACATTCACCTTTCACTTTGACTTTGGAGATTGTATTTACCTTTAATTCTGCAGCAGATAGCAGATAGCAGAGGCACCTAGTGTTATGTTATTGGAAACATTTGCAGCAGTACTTCTCCAACACCTTCATGGCTAGACAGTGTTGGGGAAAGGACGTGAACCTCTGTTGATGGACTGAAGGGAAATCGAATGGCTTCCACCCGTGTTGTCCATGGCCCAGCAAGGTATGCAGACAGGAAGGCATCTGAAGGACAAGGCTGTGATCCCATTTATCCTTCTGTACAACAGAATGTGTGTGTGTGTATGTGTGTGTTGGAGGGGTCTCTCTTAGCAGTGGAGCTGCCTTTCTAATGTGTCCTCTTAAAGTGCTTTTGGTTGAACTTTTTTGCTTGGTGTGTAACAGAAAAACACTGCATAACAATGCTGTACTTTCAGCAGCCATTTCTGTGTCCCAGATATATACTTTGTGCCTTGCTAGGCACCATTTACCTCTAATCCACCTCCATAAAGAAAAAAACATTCTGGTAAATGTGTCTTTCTGACACCGGTCACGTCCCAAATAGAACTCCACCCCCTTTATCTCACACTATGTCTGACCAGGGCCTCGGTCAAAAGTGGCACACTCAGTAGGCTGTAGGAGGTCCCTGGGGATGTATCCACTGCAAGCACACTGATTTCCACCAGGCGTCTCTGGGGTTTGGAGACACACCTTAACCCCACGCTGAGAGGAGTTAATTTTGAATCTTCCATGAAGCATAGGGTGAGAATAAATTCATCGTTGTCAGATCTCTCTCTGCAAAGCGCCCCCCACCCCCCTCCCCCCCACCCCCGACCTTGTCGTCCCGCTCTTCCTAGCTGAAGATCCAAAGGCGATATCTCAGCTGCATATTAGTAAACCACACGCATGCCTTTCATTTCCCCCAAGGCATCTTGTCGTTTTCTTCATCTGAGCACTGGAGTGACTCGGGGCAGATAGAGAGAGGAAAAGAAAGGCAGACAGACATGGAGAGGAGAGAGAGAGAGAGTGGAGAAAGAGAGGAGGGAGATGTAGAAAGAGAGGAGAGAGGAGGCAGAATGCATGGGGACAGAGAACATTTAAGAGAGGAGAGGCAGAAAAGATGGAGAGGAGAGAAGCTATATGATGAATATACAGTACATCAGTGTCAGAAAGCAAAAAGGCTGAGAGGGGAAGTTAATGGGTAGGGTGGGGGGGGGGGGGGGTGGGGGGAGGGCGAGTTTGAGAAAGGTGGAGAGATGGGGAGGTGGACAGGAGGGGGGGGGTGCAAAGACTTGTCTCTATGATTTATTCTGAATGCTGAAGCCCTTAAGGTGAGCATTATCAATCCCAGCAGTGCCTCCGTGGGTCACATCAAACCACTGGGCCGGAAAACACCTAGACAGTTGTTTACAAATTCACTCATCTCTTTGTTCGTGGCTGGAGATGGGATGGCTTTATGGGAATTACCCGGCAAACTGCTGGAACAGGGGCGGCCGGCTGATTGGATGGGGCTAAGCAGTAGGACGAGTAGGACGTCTGAGATATGACTGACAGCTGCCTCTTGATCCCTGAACAACGTGTCATCATCATCACGGGTGTTTATGTCAACAGCATCAATCAATGTCTCCGGGTGTTGACGGAGCTACCCTCGGCTGTTTGCTGTTGGCGCTCAAAGCCTTTTCAAGGCAATGGATAAAGGCAGAATGGGATAATTTATTGGTGATGAGGGGAATTCATTGCCAGAGAGCATCACTTTAAAACCACTCCAAAGCAAAGATGTGTAATCAAACGCCGAGATGAATAGTAATCTGTGAAAATGTGGCTGTTGTGTTGAGATTTAACATGTTTAACACTGATACATTGACTATGCAGCAGTTTTTTAAGAATTGTACATCCTATAAATTGATGAGATGTCAGAGATTTGATTCTGCATGTTGAGGATAGAGATGTTATTCTGCGTGCTGAGGGTAGAGATGTGATATTGCATGTTCAGGGTAGAGATGTGCTTCTGCATGTTGAGGGGTAAAGATGTGATTCTGCGTGTTCAGGGAAGAGATGTGATATTGCGTGTTCAGGGTAGAGCTGAGATATTGCATGTTGAGGGTAAACGTGATATTGCATTTGGAGGGTAAAGATGTGATTCTGCGTGTTCAGGGAAGAGATGTGATATTGCGTGTTCAGGGTAGAGCTGAGATATTGCATGTTGAGGGTAAATGTGATATTGCATTTGGAGGGTAGAGATGTGATTCTGCATGTTGAGGGTAGAGATGTGATTCTGCATGTTGAGGGTAGAGATGTGATTCTGCGTGCCTAGGGTAGAGATGTGATTATGTGTGCCTAGGGTAGAGATGTGATTCTGCACATTGAGGGTAGAGATACAAGTGGGAATAGAGAGAAAGAGGATAAAGTAGGCTGAGGAAGAGGGGAGTGATAATGAAAGGAGGGGGGAGGTTGTCAGAGACATCAGGGAGAAATCCATCAGACTGGTGTCCAGACAACGATTGATAGTTGGGGAAGAAATTAACGACTGATCAGCAAATCAAGCCCACATGTTGAACTCATTACATTTATTGAGGAAAGGTCTCTATTCTGGAACATTGTCATTGATATTTCCACGATGTGGAGACCCTTTTCTTCCCCTTCCAAAAAAGTCGAAAAGGAAGGTTTTGAGTGAGGAACAGAAGGGTTAAAATTAAGAGACCACTGCAAATTGAACGCTTCTGTTCCTCACTCAAAACTTTCCTTTTCAATATTTTTGACAAACAACTATTTGTTGGAGGAAGGAAAGAAAAAGGTGCAGTGGTCTCTTTTTTCCAGAGGTTTATGGTCTTATCACTATGAACTACTCAATGCAGAGGAGTCATTTCTCCTCAGAGGCAGTATTTGGTCTTCAAAAGAGGTTTGGAGGGACGTGATGAAAAGGTTTTAGATTCCCTGCATTTGAAAATTAGCTACTTTTTTATATCATTTATAGATTTTCCAATTCTTCCTGACAGTACAGTTTTAATTTCAATAGTTATCTAGACGGGCAAAGAAAAAATATGTACATTTTGTGACTTTTACTTCCTGAAGGGTATAGTAGACCTTGTCTTGGACTGGATTGGACAGCCCTGACTTCATTACGGTGTGGAAACAGAATAGGCTGTTCGATGTTGTTCACCTGATCAAAATGCTCGCTTACTCTCAGGATTTTTCCCAGTGGGGAGAGGGGAAGAAACACCAAATATTTGTTGACAGCCAGTGGTGAAAGCATGCTGCATTAAAATCAGTGGACTGTCTTGAAACAGGTTGTGGTGACAACACTAAAATGGTTCCAAGGCCGGCGATAAGGGGTCACGAGGGTGACGTTCATGTAACACAGTGGACACATCAATTCCCAATGTGGTGGCATGTTGACAGCTGCTGAATGCCATTACATTTGCAGCAGATGTCTTGTTCCATTCATCCAAATTGCAGGTGCACTTTTTGCCCAAACAACCAATTCAAAGTAAGTGGTTGATGATCCAATGGGAACATCAGGACCTGTTCTGGTTTGGAAAATGCACAAAAGCTTTTCCTGCGTTTAACTCAACCTGTCAAATTGGTGATGTGTGTCGGGCAAACAGGGTTTACCTTCTTGTTCAAGGTCAACACATTTCACTTTATTTTTTCTTAGGGATTCGACCAAGCAACCTGTCGGTTACTATGGAACCTTGTGCCTTTTGACAAGGTAGTAAATGATAAAGGGCATGTGACATCAAGCCCTTGTGTCATGGAGATCATAGGCTACCGAATGAAAAGGGAAACAGCCATATGTAACCGATGCATTGAATGCATTGAATGCTAAGTAATTCTATTAATATAACAGTCCAACTGTGAGCCCAACTAGGTAGAGTTGAGTACAGTTTTCATCCGTGTTGACGACAAAGCTCCATCGGAATACAGCATGACAGGGATTTGACTTGAATGGTGACTAGACTCAACCTCACAATGGCTATAGACACTGTGTGTCGCTATATAGCTCTCATGCCTGGACTGAGATAATGAAAGACAAAGGATAAGGAGATGAAAGACCGGCGAAAGAGGGAACGGCGTTTAAATATTTATGAGAGCCTTTTGCACATCTCACCACCCTCTAATCTTAATACAAGGATCACTCACAGAGCATCTGGGTTCTGGCTGAGTCCCAAATGTGACTACTGTACAGCACGCATTGCATTGACTAGGGCCCACAGGCCGTTGGTGACGCGTGGTGCTTTATGAAGGGAAGGGGATGCCATTTGGGACTCCTCCTCTGTTACTTTAGGATAGATTGTGATTGACAAGTCATCCTTGTCCCTCAGATCAGCTGTTTTGCATGACAACACGTATGACCAGACAGCTTTCCCCACGTAAACAAGCGTGAAATGGCAACGTTCATGTTTCTCTCTCACTCTGAAGTCTTCCTTACATCGGTTGATATTAATGGCAAAACGTCACAGATGTTGTTTTCTAGTCTTTCAGTGACTGATAACAACAGCATATCGTAATGTGGAGGAACCATGGCTATTACCCAGCTCCACACACACACACACACACACACGGGCACACACACACACACACACACACACACGGGCACACACACCACAGACACACACACGGGCACACACACCACAGATACACACACACACGCATGGGCACATACGGGCACACACACCACATACACATACACACACACACACACATGGGCACATACGGGCACACACACTACAGACACACACACGGGCACACACACCACATACACACACACACACACGGGCACACACACCACACACACACACGGGCACACACACTACATACACACACACACCACAGACACAAGGGTAACTTTACTGAGCAGCAAGGATGAATATGAGGCTGTATAAAATGACGAGTGTTGGTCTCTCTCCAGTGAAGGTTATTGTTGCAGTGTTGGTCTCTCTCCAGTGAGGGATATTGATGCGGTGTTGGTCTCTCTAGTGAGGGATATTGACGCGTTGTTGGTCTCTCTCCAATGAGGGATATTGATGCGATGTTGGTCTCTCTCCAGTGAGGGATATTTAAACTGGGCAGTTTCTGAGGTACACCTTTGAACAGTTCTGAAGCCTGACTCCACAGAATAGAAAACTGTGGGGCTCAAAACGGTGGCTTGACTGTTTCCTCAGAAACCAGACATTAAAAACCTTCAGATAAGCAGGGCAGGATGGAAATCGGCTTATAACAGTTGGGGTTTAGATTGTCACCCCCTTTGGAAAGTGAAATGAAGGCAGCAACTTTCTAGTTTTAATGACATGTTTAACAGACAGGTGATAGAAACTGAGGTTTAACAGGCCGTCAGGCTTCAGATCATCAAGCCCTTATAATTTGTACGGTTGTTCACCTGTACTGGTTTATAGAAAAGGGAAGGGCAGGTGCTGTGAAGAAGAGCTCTACAGGGGCAGTTGGGTAGCTAGGCTGACAGTGGGAGAGGGCAGAGCTTCAAATGCATGACTCGCGCTAACAAAGCACTAGTTGACACTCTATAATTCTAGTTTTTGTATTTGTGACAGTGTCCTCAAATGCAAGTGCTGCATGCAGCTGAGAGAATTTGTTTTTATTTTCCAAGGACTGTATAGTAAGGAAGTTACCGTACTGTCAGAAAACTCTTGGCTAAGCCAATCAGGGACTGACCTGGGCAGCTCATTAATTTATATTTCCATTTCGACTGAAACAAAGTGTCCTTGGTTTTGGTTGAGCATGAATAATTTATTC
Organism: Esox lucius; assembly: GCF_011004845.1. Lineage (NCBI taxonomy): Eukaryota > Metazoa > Chordata > Actinopteri > Esociformes > Esocidae > Esox > Esox lucius. The sequence goes on from NC_047569.1 coordinate 40,186,821, forward strand.
CATCCCCGCTGTGACTGGCTGACCAAATATAAGCGCTCAACACACTGGCATGAGCGAAAATCCTCCCGGGCCACAGCTTCGAAAGCTCAGGTCTAGCAGTGGTTATGTATTACAGAGTTACAGCACCTTTTGGGTCAGCAAATAGTTCCTAACGCCGGAATGTTCTGATTTCAATGTCTTCCTCACAAGTTTCCTGTCAGAGGGGTGGAGGAGCTCCTAGCCAGAGCAGAAGTTCAGAGTGGATCAGCTCAAACAACTCGGTATTAAACCGGGAGCAGTAGAGTTTTTTTGTACAGGCTTTCTTCATTGGGAAATGTTAACTGACCAACTGTAATCAACGAGATTTTAAATTAGGATGACGTGTCCTCAAGAAAATACATGAGATCAATTCTAGGCAAGTGTACCGACATACCAACATACAAACTTTGCCAGAGGATAAGGTGTTGAAAGACTTCTGACTACTGTAAAAGGAGGGTCTTGAATGGAAGTTCCATTGAGGACACATGCAATACTAAAATGGTCCAGACGGTCTGGACAAAAATCTGGTTGATAATAGTCTTGAGGTCTGGAATTTGGCAAACAAATTCTCGGCGAAGAAAACAGCAAGATTTTTGAACGGGAAACAAGCAGCAAGGTGGTATAACAAATATCCCAAACAGGTTGCTTTAGACAAAGAGTGATCTTGACTAAAACAATGTTGCTGGAGGTAGACGTTGAAGTAGACACAACACTTTTCTTTAAACCAGTGACGGTACTGGAGACAAGAGCCCAAGACCAGTTGGTTAGTTTATAAAGTACTTTACTTCAAAGAACATGTTCTCGAAATATGGACAGACAAAATACGAGACTAGAGGCTGTAAAACAAAAAGAATAAAACTAAGACAAAACCCAAGAGGGGGTCTAACAGAGCTCACGCCATCGTATATATTGATACAACAGTGCAAATACTGCATGCACATTTGTTAATGTCTTTTTTGTAAAATGTGTCAGTTGTTTAATCTGTAATGGATGGACACCATCTAGTGATTTTAACTACAAAAAATAAATACAATTTAATGAATTGATTAACACATATTTTAGAAGATTATTTCATTGTAATCAGTGTAATTATTTCATTGAAATACATAGTAATCTCTACTGGGTTGCACTTGGCTCCTGACTTGCTACAACCATGTAATAACAGACGTGCTACCACTATACAACCATGCAATAACTGACTCGCTAAAACTATACAACCATGCAATAACTGACTCGCTAAAACTATACAACCATGCAATAACTGACTCGCTACAACTATACAACCATGCAATAACTGACTCGCTAATACTATACAACCATGCAATAACTGACTCGCTAAAACTATACAACCATGCAATAACTGACTCGCTACAACATTACAACCATGCAATAACTGACTCGCTAAAACTATACAACCATGCAATAACTGACTCGCTACAACATTACAACTCTGTAGACACGTAGTAATAGCTATTTATCTGTTACTACTGCCATTAACATTTTCGGAATTAAGACTAAATTATCTAAGGTGTTATCTATAACTGTATATTATCTACCTTCTCTACTCATGGACATTTCCACCTCTCACACATGGACAGTAGGGCGGTTTGTTTGTAGACACCAACCAATATTGTTGGCCAGAATTAATGAAGCAGTTCTTTTCAGTGAAAATTGAGTTACATCTAAAACGATGAGCTTACTTTGACCCTTAAATGATGCCCGCACTATGCATCTAAAATCTGGAGATATGTTGGCGTCAGGCGTTTGGATTTCAGCAGCCTGTTTTCGCAACACTTGAACTGAGTGTTTCCATTCCTCTCATGTAGTAGAGCTTTCCATGAGAATGTAAGATATTTCAATCACACCAAGTTCATCTTGTTTAAATGCAAAGTAGTTGAACTTGATACATTTTGTATATGATGTTTAATATGGAGATATGGCTGCCATGATCAACAAACATGATGTTCTTACTGTATTTTGCCACACAAGTAATATTAAATAAAATGGAACTGACACCAGATTTCATCAGTCAGGTCCACACTGAAACAGTGTATTGTTAATGTTTTATTCTAAATTGGTCGTTATGTAATTATGATATTGTTTATCTTAGTTAAACCTTCCATATTATTCTTGTTAGTTAGTCCTATATTATTTATCTTAGTTACTCATTTATAATTTATCTTAGTTACTTCTCTATTATTTATCTTACAGCTCTGGAAAAATTTAGAGACAACTGCACCTTTTTCTTTCCTTTCCAAAAAGGTCAAAAAGGAAGGTTTTGAGTGAGGAACAGAAGAGACCCCTGCAAATTGAACACTTCTGTTCCTCACTCAAAACTTTCCTTTTAAACTTTTTTGGAAAGGAAAGAAAAAGGTGCAGTGGTCTCTTAATATTTTTTACTCCGGAGTTGTAAATAGTCCTATATGATTTATCTTAGTAACTTTTTCTATATTATTTATCTTAGTTATTCCTTCTTTAATATTCATCTTAGTTAATTCTATATTATTTATCTTAGTTACTCCTTCTTTACTATTCATCTTAATTAATTCTATATTATTCATCTTAGTTACTCCATCTATATTATTTATCTTAGTTACTCCTTCCTATATTATCCTTCTGCAGCAACAACACATCGGTCGTGTCCCAAATGAAACACTAATCCCAATGTGGTGCACTTCTTTCTGACCTGGCCCATGGGGCTGTGCCCTACAGACATACACTATGAATGGAACACAGCTCCATTTAGGACAGACCCATAGTGACAGCTTGTCCCCAGTGATGTCACACTGACTTACAGTCAAATAGAAATAGGTACTGGAGGAGGGGAGACATGGAAGTGAAGGAGAAGAGGGAGAGAGTGGGCGGGGAATGGGGGGCAGAGGGAGTTATGTGGAGAAGAGAGGGAGGGAGAGGAGAAAAGGAGACAAGGAAGATGAGCAAAGGAAGGAGGTGATGAGAGGGGAAAAGAAGAGGATGGGACACAGGTGGAGGGAGAGAAGGAGGTGTAGGAGAGGAGGACAGGAGACAGGCAGATTGAGGAGAGAGAGGGAGGTGTGGACAGAGGAGGGCAGAATACAGGCAGATGGAGGAGAGAGAGGGAGGTGCGGGGAGAGGAGAGCAGAATACAGGCAGATGGAGGAGAGAGAGGGAGGTGCGGGGAGAGGAGGGCAGAATACAGGCAGATGGAGGAGAGAGAGGGAGGCGCGGAAGGTGGAACAGATGACAGGGAGACCAAGATAACAGAGATACATATTAGGGAGAAAAGACAGGGCAACACAGTGACATGTTAATACAGTGCCAGCATCATCTGTTATAGTTACCTGTGATGGTGTGTGTGATGGTGTGATGGTGTGTGTGCTGGTGTGTGTGTGTGTGTGTGATGGTGTGTGTGTGTGATGGTGGGTGTGTGTGTGTGATGGTGTGTGATGGTGTGTTTGTGTGTGTGATGGTGTGTGTGATGATGTGATGGTGGGTGGGTGTGTGTGTGTGTGTGATGGTGTGATGGTGGGTGTGATGGTGTGTGTGTGTGTGTGATGGTGTGTTTGTTTTTGTGACTTGTCAGGACATTTTGTCCCCATAACTATACTAAAACCTGAACAAAGTGACTTGTGGGGACATTTTTCATGTCCCCACATTTCAAAAGTCATTTTCTGGCTCAGGGTTAAGTTTTAGGGTCAAACTTACAATTAACTTTAGACTTAGAATTGGGGTTTCTTTAAGGTCCAGGTGTTGTTGGTTAAGTTTAGGGTTAAGGTTAGGCATTATATCTAGGTAAAGTTTAGCCATAAATGTTACTTTATTGAGGTTAAGGTTAGGGTTAGGGTTAGGGTTAAGGTTAAGGTTAGGGTTAAGGTTAGGGCAAGGGAGCATGGAATTTTGTTTTTCTGGTCCCCACATTTCACAAAAACCAGTCTGTGTGTGTGGTGTGATGGTGGGTGTGTGTGATGGTGTGTGTGTGTGTGTGTGTTTGTGTGTGTGATGGGGTGTGATGGTGTGTGTGTGTGTGATGGTGGGCGTGTGTGATGGTGTGTGTCTGATGGTGTGCGTGTGATGGTGTGTGTGTGTGGTTGACAAAAACCTTACCCATTGATTTTGCATGATCTATTACAGTGCACATAAAATCTGTCCATGTGTGTGTGTGTGTGCGCGTGTGTGTGGTACGTGTGTGAGCATTTACTATAGGAATAACTTCTGGTTACTAAAGCCTAACTACTGGTTCTTGAGGCCCGCAGTATTGAAGAACCCCAATGTTAGCAGTTAGTGTGTGAAGAACCATTCGTTTCCCAATAGCATTTAGCTAGCATAGTGCATTAATGAAATATGTCAAATCAGCTTATCTGAGACTAAAAGAAAAACTAACTTTTTATACCATTTATATCATTAGAAAGAATAGTCAGGTTAAATTAAGAATGATGAAAATATGTGCTCAACATTTCTGCACAACCTCTCTTTATTATTTATTCTATTTTGGACCGGAGCGGAAGTGTTTTGCTGGTTTGAGGGTGAGCACTGCAAATGTTTGATTGATCCTCCAGTTTCTGGATGGCCATAAATACACCTCCATAACCACAAGCACAGTACATTTAAAACTACGTGTAGTGCTGTTGTAAAAACCCCCTGTAGACGTGCAGGTTGCTGGAAGAGAATCCATTTTGTTCAGAAATAAAATGACTCTCATATAATTCTCCCTGCCTCTCTTAACCCCCCCCCCCCACCAACACCCCCCACCAACACCCCCCCTCTCCACCTCCCTCTCCACCTCCCCCCCCCTCCCCCCACCACCCCCCCTCTCCACCTCCCTCTCTACCTTCCACTCCTCTTCTGAGAAAAGGGCTCTGTCATTCAGTGTATTTTCAATCAGATTTTCTCACCTATATGGGCCACAGCTTCCCTCTGTGAGATTGTTTGAAAGCAGGCTTAGCCAGAGGCGACTAAAGTGCCGTCTCAAATGGTATTCTGTTCCCTGCACAGTGTTCCTAGTGAAATGCAGTGCACTACAGAGGGAACGGGGTGCCATTTGGGATGCCTGCCAGGGGGAGGGCAGTGGATGGGACTGATCGCGATCCCCCAACGTGTCACTTTTAATCAGACTCTTAGTGCCCTTCAGAACGCAGTGGGCCGGGGAACCAACAGAGAATCCAGTGCAATCGTTTTTTCCTCTGACTCCATTATCATCTCTTCATTTCTATCTATCCATCTATCTATCTGTCCTCTTATCTCTCCATCCCTCTACCTTTCAGACCGGGTGCTCGTGTATCTGGGTCCAATGTGGGTTTAAGACACTGGAGTATATCTCCGGATGTGTTGTGAGCCCCTCCCGGACAGACGGCGGATCACCGAAACAACACCTAACACCGACACGCGACACCGTTACACTGTGTGAGTCCTCAGGGGTGTAGGTGATTCTGGTCACCACGACAACCTGGTTCAGCGCGTGGACACAGCAGTTCGGCGACACCAGACCACCGCTGCGTTGCGCGAACACAGCGTTTGCCGTGGCTTGTGAGCCAGCTCGTCAGCAGCCTCCCCATGTCACATGTGGAGAGGAGGCGGTTATAGAATGCTAATGTCGCTTCGACTCCCGGTGGAACACCAGCTTCCCGGTGTCTTTATGTTTCCGTGGGGACAGCTGTGCATGAAGCCTGACACAAGCACTCACGGCCGTGAAATCACAGTTCTTGTGCCGTGTCACAGTTAATTCGAGTGACGTCTAATTATGAACGGAGACATTTAAATGATATGGCTGGTAACATGTAAAGCTGTCAGTCTGTACATTTTTCACAATGCAGAATGTGTACAAACTGCTGGGATGAACTGTGTACAAACTGCTGGGATGAACGGTGTACAAGCTGGTATGATGAATTACCTTTCCTGGGGCCAGAAGAGTTGTGTTAGCTTTCAGCGACATTTGCTCAACATTGACGTCATTCAGCAGACACTTCTATCCAGAGTGAAGTACATTTTCACAAATGTTTATGTACTTTCCCCGTGGGAATCAAACCCAAAACCCTGCCGAGATGAGTGCCACGCTCCACCAACTGAGCAGACCCAGCGTATTTGTTGCACAGATGGAAAGCCGTTGAACAGGCAACCATTAAGGGATTCATAACACATCAGAAAGGCACATCAGTGAGACACGGAAACACTTCCAGGTGCTCTTTATTTACTGTGATACTGTTGCCGAGTAGATTTAGTCTCTGCGTTCCCCACCTGGCGGCCAACCCTCCGCAGAGGACGAGTGACGGCTGGCTGCTTTAAAAGGCAGATGAGGTGCCACGCCGCTGAGTGCCTCGGCATAACTCCAGCCCCGCCACTTCACCGCCGGAATGCCAGGCACATCCACCGGGGATCTTTTACCGGCCGCACCCCTCGCAGGGTAATTCACCTGGGCTTATCTACCCGTGGAGAACTCTCTCACCAGGGGGGTAATGGCAGCTTGGATCGCGCCGCCCGTGAGAAGTAGCACTCTCAGTGGGTGCGTCCCAAATGCCGGCCTGCCCCCTGCGCACTACTTCCGAGCAGAGACCCACGGGGTTCTTAGGAACAGGCAGCAGCACGGATTCATGTTGGGTATCGCACAAGAGATATGGGGTTAGTGGGAGTTTTAGTCATCCCGAGTGGACGTGGTTGCGGTTGGAAAGGGCATTCCGTTACACTGCGGGCTTGGACCGATTCCGTTCATTACATCTGCGGAACATAAATTGCGTTTTGCACGCACCCACTTGGCCTTGTGGCGTGCATGAGTCAGTCAGCTCTGCCTCGGCGAGGAGGGTAAATTAGTGTGATTCTTCATCTTGGATAGTGACTCGGGGGAGATGGGAGGAGGGAAGCGAGGAGAGGGGCGTAGAGGAGGAGGGCTGGCGATCTCAAGGGGCTGCTTTGGGAGATTTATGAGGGGAGGAAAAGTGTAGGCAAGAAAGAAACACTGCTTGTGTCACCTAGGTTTATTTTTTGTAGAGTGGTGTGGTAATGTGTGTGTGTGTGTGTGTGTGTGTGTGTGATATAGCATTCTAATAGTGTGCACTATTTGAACAAAGGTTTCAACATTGTTTTATTTAGTAACACGTTCCATGGAATAAGGTAACACATTTTTTGAACACTCATTCCAGGTGTTTAACATTTTAATTTGGCCAAAACTGTCAGTAATTTATTTTTAATTAACTGTTTGCCAAACATTTGCCAAAGCAGTCAAATGACAATGCACAAAATCATTCGACACACACAAAAGCCAAACTGCCAGGTTTGAAAAACCAAATGAGGAAACGGCCAAAAGCCTCTTTGATACCCATTTACAGTTTCATAATGTAAATTTGGTTAGTAATAGGTATTTCCTATTAGTTTTTTTCTGTAATTTTACATCAATTAAAGGTTACATTTTTCAGAATACTATGAAAGAAATATGAACCCGTTCTGCTCAAATTTTCCAACAGGTGCAAAATATTAGTCTAGGGCACCGCAATATAATATTCTCTCAATTCAATTTAAACAAAAATGTTTACAGAACATTCTTAATTTGCCTTCCACAAAGTGTTACTATCTGACATTGTTTGAGTGTACTGTACCATTGTTATGATAAATGGTTAAAAAATGCAGACCCCCAAATCAAATTAGTGCAGGGCATTAACGTTAAGAATGACTGATTCATTATGTTTTAAGTCATTTAGAAAAAAAAATCCTAAATAAATCAACCTGCAGTAGAGCATGCTGGGAATATTGTCATGATAAGTGTGGTTTTGTGGGACTGTTTTACTCAACAGTACTAAACCGTAACAAGTTATTAATTTCGACACTGGGGGGTTGGTATCACTTTTAGAGAGTTTATGTAAGACCTGATATCTTTTCCATCATCTCTTTACACCTTGCTGTCTTTCAATCAACCCGGGCGACTCTAACCGATCTAAGTTAGTTACTTAACAGGTGCCTGTTTGTCAGCAATCGATGTGCATAATTTAACTAGCGCTTGAAGTGCAACATCTGGGTCCTCTGTCTGGTGCAGTCACTCCATCTCTACAGCACCGAGGACGGGGCGTGGAAGGACTGCGCGCGTCAAAGGCAAGACAACAGCTTTTGAAAACAAAACGCCAACAGACACTGACTTACGGAGCGCAGCAAAGGCCCTACATTGGCGTGTGTTTAATATTCATGGGCTACATCTCCGTCACATGGTTGCGATAGTTTTTGATGGCCGACAGTTGGACCAGTGGTTTGAACTGATTCACTAACTGCAGTACTCAAATCAAATGTCTGAATGATCTGTGACACGTTGATTTAAAAAACTAAATTATAAGACCCACATTTTCCCCTTGTAGAATGTTGACATTATTTTGGTCCTACACAGTGTCTCTCAGAAGTATTCAATAAGCAAACCCCAAACCTTTCCAAATGTTATTGTTCTGTAACATCGCTGCCTGGGCTTGCTGCTCACGAGACAATGTCAGTGCCCACAGGCACAAATGACAAACACACACGCCACATAATTCCAAAACAGGCTGGAGTGATCATTTGGGCTTTCTTAGCATTGAACCACGCTGGGAGCGCAAGAAAACCCAGGCAAATGATAATGTATGACATTAAAAAGTGAGTAATGCGTTTTCACAAACACAAAGGTGCATGAGAAGCGTTTGCATGTGTTTTAACTCCTCTACACCTCCCACGTCACAGAAGTTCTGTTTGCCTCTGTCTTTTTCATACTTTCTAACTCTGCATTTTTGGAAAATACCTGTAGCTAAATACGTCTAGACACGTTGATAAGACGTATGATCAGTAACATTTTATTTGATACATTTAATAGCTTCATAGATAGAAAGGAATATTCCAGGTTGATACCTAACTGGTTATTCTACCTAAATCTTTCACTTAATAACTTCATGATCTGTTGACCGTTTACTGTAGCTGTACACACAAAGATATAGGTTTGTGCATATTGTGTTTTCACTCTTTTTGTGGGGGTCAAATTGACCTGTCTGTAATATCGGGGGCTCTTTCCCCAAAAAACTCCAAGCTCCTGTGTGTTCACATTCACTGGACAATTCAATAGACGATTGAAACACATTTAATAACAGATATTAAAGGTCCACTGTGATATCTGTCCAAAGCACACACAAACACAGGACAGGCTTTCCTTCATATCCTGTGTTTTCACCAAAACACGCCAAACACTTCCAGCTAAGTAACGGTTTTGTTGCGGTGCGGCGCAATGAGAACCTCACCGTAGCTAGCCACCGCCCGGTGAAAAGAGGCGTGGCTTCCACCCACCTCTGGCTCTACACCTCTGTCACTTTATGCTAATTAGATCCCCACCTACTTGTTCTAAAGTGGAAATTGAAGGTGTTAATATTTAATGGTTGGCCATATGGCCGTTCAATATTAACAGGCAGCACCTGATTCATCATTCCATTAGCAGCGCTTTGGACAATTTTTCAGCCAGCTGTGATAGGGGGCCAAGATGTCCGAATTAGTTTTAATGTAACCAAGACTCAGTGTGTTCCACACGGTCAGAATGTTGTTCTTTCTTATAAAAAGAAAAAAATCAAGCTTAAGATGTCTTTTTTCATGTGGGCGTATGCAGTTTCAAGGGGAAATTATAATAAATGGAAAATAAAACAGATGTGTTATCGCTTTCCTTTGACTGTGTGTACGCCTACATTAAAAACGATATGGTTTACATTTCCAGCATAGAAACGAACGCCTTTGTAGTGGAGCGCTCCACCTCAAACCTACAGAAACGCTGATCATTGTTCCCAGGCCCTGTGAAATAAACACATCCACCAACATCTAGGAGCTATGCTTGAGTCAAAAGTAAACTTTCCTAATACCTGGAAAGTACTGTTCCCTCCCACAGCGTAGTCTTTGGCTCATCAGGCTAACACTGCTTTGAGGCCAGTAAATGCCCCAATGTTCAGACACTGAGATACTGCATTGATTCATTTGTAGTTATTACTAATCTAGTCACCAGCATTCCATACTTTTAAATTCCCATCTGGTTACCATGACACCTTCACAATATGGTTGTGGTGCTGCGTAAACACACGTTTCCACTGCTTGGTGTGTGGGTGTAGTGTGACTGTGAATAGGGGGGTATTAGGGCGCGGAGCAGACGGCCGTGGGTCCTAAATGCCAGACTACTCCTTACGCTGTGCACTTGTTTTAACCAGCGCTCTATGTGGGCCTGGGGAGGGGTAGTGGGTGTACGGTTGCTATATATAGAATAGGGTGCCGTTTGGGCACGTTATTAGTGGTAGATAATTCCATTAGTGCACTCTGCCAGGAGAAACACTAATCTTCACACAGAAATCATCAGCGGGGGTCTTAAAGGTAATCAGGGCTTTACTTCACATTCACTTCCTTTCTAAATAGTGCCAAACACCCAACGCTTCCCAAATGGCAGCCTGCTCCCTACAAAGTTCACTGCTTTTAGCCAGGCTGGTCCCACCACTGAGGGAAGAGGGGTTGATGTGGGACACAAGCAGCAACAACGTAAGCTTGACAGCTAGGTGGATATTTGGCACGCCATTAAAGACATACCTCAAACTGGTTAGTGAATTTCCAATTCTGTGCTGTCGCCGTTATCAGGGCTTGTCGTACTCTAACATCATGTTTCTCTAATCGCTAAGCCGTGGTGACAAGGTCTGCAAAAGGTTCTTATTCACTTATTTCTTCTTTTTTTTTTGTCAAGGATAAACATTAATGGAAGCGGGTGTCTATATGCGCCCAAACAAACACGAAAACACACAGAGGAATTGAACATGCTGACAAACTCTCTCTTACTCCAGATTGATCAGCTTATCAGCAATAACACGGCAAGCTGTGTTGTTGTTGTTTAAATCTCTAGACTTGCTGATACTCATCTTCCTGGAAACGTGTTTATGTGCTCCATCCCTCACCTCTATTCCTCCACATGGCAACAGTCCTTTAAAGTTGTCATAAAGTAAACTTGTAGTTTGTGTTGTTGAGTCAACTTTGAACCTCCTACGGATTGAAGATGATGAATGCTGCTGGAAAGCTACAAGGTACCTTTAAGTGTCAAAGGAATTTATTTAAACCTTTTAGTTCAGGAAGGTGCAGATGTAATCCATGTGGTTCAGGAACGTACAGATGTAATCCGTGTGGTACAGGAAGGTGTAAATTTAAACTGTGTGGTACAGGAAGGTGTAAATTTAAACCGTGCGGTACAGAAAGGTGTAGATTTAAACTGTGTGGTACAGGAAGGTGTAAATTTAAACCGTGCGGTACAGAAAGGTGTAGATTTAAACCATGTGGTTCAGGAAGGTGTAGATTTAAACCGTGCGGTACATGAAGGTGTAGATTTAAACCATGTGGTTCAGGAAGGTGTAGATTTAAACCGTGCGGTTCAGGAAGGTGTAGATTTAAACCGTGCGGTACAGGAAGGTGTAGATTTAAACCATGTGGTTCAGGAAGGTGTAGATTTAAACCGTGCGGTACAGGAAGGTGTAGATTTAAACCATGTGGTTCAGGAAGGTGTAGATTTAAAACGTGCGGTTCCGGAAGGTGTAGATTTAAATCAGGTGGTACATGAAGGTGTAGATTTAAACCATGTGGTTCAGGAAGGTGTAGATTTAAATGATGTGGTTCAGGAAGTTGTAAATTTAAACTGTGCGGTTCCCGAAGGTGTAGATTTAAACCAGATGGTTCATGAAGGTGTAGATTTAAACCAAGTGGTTCAGGAAGGTGTAGATGTAAACCATGTGGTTCAGGAAGATGGAGATTTAAACCGTGCGGTTCCGGAAAGTCTAGACCTCACTGCATTCCCGGTTGGATTAAAATGAATCTGACGGTTTATCGCTGTTCACTAGCACCAGGTAAATTGCTGCCGTGAAATCTTATCCACGGACTGCTTGCAGGAAACCAATATTTCATTTTGTAATTTGGCCAAACTATCTCTACTAGACTGTCTGCCAAACAACTGTCAAACGACGCACTTCCTGGCTGTACGATGTTGTCCCCCGGCTCTCACACACTCTCTGAAATACTGACTATAATGACCACACACTAGACTGTATCCACTCACACACACCTATGTACATAGGCCTAAATTACCTTGGACATTACTTGTCATTGGTACTCCCTTCATAAAGCCATATTTTAAGTCATACAATTAAGTATTTATTATTTGCTTCTGTTTTCTAGAGAATTCCTTTTGTAATTCCTTTTTTATTTTTACTTTTATTCCACAAATGTTTTTACCTTTTACAAATATAATTTGTTATATTATTATTAATATTATTATAATAGCTATCTGGTTTACGGTTGTATGCAGTATAAATAGATGATGGGTGGTTTCCAGAGGAACCAATTGAGAACCTGGGATGATGATCTATATATAGTCTGCACCGCATGATAGGTCTTTATTCTGCTAGATGAACACATTAACTGCTAACAGGACAAGCAGCCCACAGCTCTGCACCACAACAGCCATTCATCCGTACTCTGATCTCCAACATACAACGCTGCAGTTCTTCTTTCCCTTTCCCTCAATCTCAGAAAGGAATGCCCCTTTTTGGCGTTTTTCACAGGGAATGAAGAAGTGAAAGGCTACGCAGTCTTCAGAAATACATTTCAAAAAGTATCTCTCTTGCTCTGTCTGTCTTTCCCTCGGTTTCTGTCTCCATCTCTAATTTCCATGCTGCTTTCATGTTGTGAACACTGGAGGGAATCTCCCAGCCACACCTGAGCTCCATTAAACGTTGTGTCACTGCAAAGTACTGTGGACAAACAATGGAATTTATGTAACAGTGCAACACACAAATGAAATGCACCGCATGATGATTCAAGAATGTTTTCCGAATAACGTAATTGATGAGTTGGACCAAAAGCCTGGCTCTAATGTATGTTGCATCATTCACAGTTATTTACAAATCACTGCACTGCAGACTAAGCTGGTTTTCTGAAGAATGTTGAATGGATTTCATTTTTATGTAATCATTGAGACACATGCCAAAAAATAACAGAACTGTGTAAAAAATTCCAACTGCGATCGGACACATTTGAAGACAGTATCACAGCAGGTCACATAATCTACTGCCTCACAGCAGAAGGGTCCATATTTGCTGGAGATCTTCAGTCTAGGAAAAAAATAATAAGAAGAAAATAAACCTCTGGTGGAATGTCAGATCCCTGAATGCCTGGAAAAGAAATAGGGAGATGGTTTGATAACTTGTGGACAGAGCCATTGGGCTAGCTGGAGGCTAGAAGGCTAAGAACTGGCAGAAACTAGATGGAGATGCGCTTTTCAGCTTTGCGGTGTTGCCAGAAGAATATGACTGAATAAAAAGCACAAGGAGGCAATCAGAGGGCATGCTAGTGCTAATTTCATGCTGATTTAAAAAATGCTGTAGATGGTGTACATGGATGAGTAAGGTTGTGGTCAGGCAAAGCAAAGCCGCTACATCTGTTTACAATAATATGGTTTTCAACAAGTACCTGAGGAGAGAAAATCGGTCTTGATATCTGAGATAAATGTGTGAAAATGTTCCACATATTTTCAAGCAGCAGGTCATGCACAACTAATGTGGACCTAGTGATATTAATGGTTAGAATATTGCAAGGGCTTCCATTGACAGATGCTAAAAACGGGGCAGGAAGGCATGGCTTCACAACCGCAGTAAATCACTGACACCACAACACACATCATCACAGCTCCTTCTGGTCATCCACCCATCTGACTATAAATCAGTCTGATCTGCCCCCCCTTGACTCACCCAACTACCCAACTACCCCAACTACCCCACGAATGTTTCAGACTCTGCCGGAACACCCACTCTAGCAGACCGAACGACTCCACCAACGCTTAACTACTCTGTCAGTAATATAATAACAGTCAAATCTGAAGACACAATAAGCATGGGGTAGGTTTTTTAATGTAACAGCCATTAAAACAGAGGCAGTGGTCCACTCAGAGTATTTTAATACTCTACAAAAAAGAGGCCTGACGTCAAGAGGATTTCGGATTCAGTGATAATAATGGTGTTTTTTTCCAGGTTGCTACTTAAAAAAGGTTAACAAAAAAACAGCTATTTTCAGAATACCAATTAATGAATGACTGACTGAAAAGCATAAATGTTAAAATTGACAACTTAAAATAAATGTCTCCAAATTCCTGGATTCAGTGGAACAACCTCCGGGCAATTTGTAATGTGTTGGAATGTTAAATACTGCTGAATCTAAAGTACTTGTACAGTTGTGCTCATAAGTTTGCATGCTCTGGGTGGAATTGTGAAATGTTGCCATTGATTTTGAAAATATGACGCATCATGCAAAAACAAAAAACAATTTATTTAAGGATAGTGATCATATGAAGCCATTTATTATCATATAGTTGTTTGGCTCCTTTTAAAAAAATAATGATAACAGAAATCCCCCAAATGGCCCTGATCAAAAGTTTACATACCCCTGAATATTTGGCCTTGTTACAGACACACAAGGTGACACACACACAGGTGAAAATGGCAATTAAAGGTGAATTTCCCACACCTGTGGCTTTTTAAATTGCAATTAGTGTATGTGTATAAATAGTTAATGAGTTTGTTAGCTCTCACGTGGATGCACTGAGCAGGCTAGATAATAAGCCACGAGGAACAGAAAATAACTGTCAACATTTCTGCGTAACAAGATAATGAAACTTTATAAAGATGGAACAATATATGAAAATGTATCCAAAGCCATGCAAATTCCAGTCAGTACTGTTCAATCACTTATTAAGAAGTGGAAATTCAGGGATCTCTTGATACCAAGCCAAGGTCAAGTAGACCAAAAAATAATTTCAGCCAAAACTGCCAGAATAATTGTTCAGGGTACAAAGAAAAACCCACAGGTAACCTCAGGAGATTTACAGGCTGCTCTGGAAAAAGACGGTGTGGTTGTTTCAAGGAGCACAATACGACGATACTTGAACAAAAATCTGCATGGTGGAGTTGCCAGAAAGAAGCCTTTACAGCACCAATGCCAGAAAAAATCCTGTTCACAATATGCCCGACAACACCATGACATGCCTCACAGCTTCTGCCATACTGTAATTTGGAGTGACAAGATCAAAATAGAGTCAACAAGGCCTATAGTGAACAGAATACCATCCCCACTTTGAAGCATGGTGGTGGCTCACTGATGTTTTGGGGGTGTGTGAGCTCTAAAGGCACAGGGAATCTTATGAAAATTTATGGCAAGATAAATGCAGCATGTTATCAGAAAATATTGGCGGACAATTTGCATTCTTCTGCACGAAAGCTGCATATGGGACGTTCTTGGACTTTCCAGAATGACAGTGACCCTGAGCACAAGGCCAAGTTGACTCTCCAGTGGTTACAGCAGAATAAGGTGAAGGATCTGGAGTGGCCATCACAGTCTCCTGACCTTAATATCATTGAGCCACTCTGGGGAGATCTCAAACCTGCGGTTCATGCCAGACGACCAAACCTTGACATGACCTGGAGGCATTTTGCCAAGACGACTGGGCAGCTACACCACCTGCAAGAATTCCGTGCCTCATAGACAACTATTACAAAAGACTGCATTCTGTCATTGATGCTAAAGGGGGCAATACACAGTATTAAGAACTAAGGGTATGTAGGTCATAACAGAATTACACAATCATAAAACAAAACATGGCAACAAAGAAAAAAAGGAACTGACCCCTGTTCAAAAATACATGTGTATTGTACATGCTACGGTTTACTGGCAATGACAGAAACAAACACTGGAAGATTAAGAGTAACCAACCAATGTCTATGAAGCCTTGTGAGAACAACGCAGAAGAAACAGGGCTGGATAGAGACATGATCCTTAGCTTCTCCGGATGTAATGGTTACAAATGAAAATGTTAGCCTCATCTGAGTTGATAAGTTCGCCTCAGCACTTTCTGTAAAGCCGTGTTCATATTGATCCTTGTCCTTTTCTACACACTGGCCTCAGACCAACACCCACATATGCTCTCGTGCGCACACACACACACACATATGCACAAACGCGCGCACACACGCACACAAGTGCACCCGCCTCCCGGTCTCAGACCAACCACCTTCTGACAGACCTTTATGTTTGCAACATAAGCAATTACTCTGCAGTGTTTCTTAGTTTAGTGGAAATAGATCAATACATAACCCAATCCAGCCACGGCGATTCAGAAGACAGAATTTGTTAGCACTTTTTACTTTCTGGCTGCAAGAAAGACTTTGAAAGTTTGGACAAACACTTTACTTTCCTGCTAGTAGTTCCCTGCTGTCACAATTGAGGCAGGAAACAAGTGGAGGGAGACAGAGGGCATTTAATAAAATAACTTGAACTATAACAAAATAAACACTACATAACTAGACAAGACAGAACAACTAAAACATAAGGCATACGCCAAACACAAGATACACTGGGAAAGGAGGAACTTAAATAGGGCCAGTGATGAGGAACACAGGATAGGGCAACAAACAACAAACAGGTGTCCGTTCTCCAAATGAGGGAGCGAAGTCATTTGAGTTCATTGGCCCGGCAAGCCTGCAAGCCTGCCGTAACAGGGCTTGTCACCTGCCGTTAGGTATAGACAAAACATATCAACCAATCATGGTTCTAAATTGTACCAGATTGGAGTTTTTTTGGCTTGTAATAAAAAAACAGAAATGTTATCTTAATATAATGGTTTTATAAAGAATATTTCTCAAACAGATTCAGTCATCTGTTTGCAAGTAAGACATGGCTATCAGTTTTTTTCAAGACATGGTCACTGGCCAACATCATATATAATAATACAACAATATAAAATAAAAGAATATTATAAAAGTAACACATTTTATAAACTTTAAGGGCATGCTCAGTTTCACAGCACAAAAATAGCTGTGAGCAAACCACATCTAATACATTCCAGTGAGCTGCCTCCCCTACATGGGAACAATGACTAAATGGAAAAAGAATGTGTGAATGGCAAATGAGTGGCAAAGAACCAAGGAAGAGCGCAGATGGTTGTTTTAGTCATTATGGTTCCACATAGAACATTCACCCTTCCAAAGAACCCCAATGTAGCCCATAATTGAAACTATCTGGTGTTCTCACTGGACAGCATCTGCTGGTTCCTTCAAATGTAAACTATTGAGTGTTCTCACTGGACAGCATCTGCTCGTTCCTTAAAATGTAAACTATTGAGTGTTCTCACTGGACAGCATCTGCTGGTTCCTTAAAATGTAAACTATTGAGTGTTCTCACTGGACAGCATCTGCTGGTTCCTTAAAATGTAAACTACTGAGTGTTCTCACTGGACAGCATCTGCTGGTTCCTTAAAATGTAAACTATTGAGTGTTCTCACTGGACAGCATCTGCTGGTTCCTTAAAATGTAAACTATTGAGTGTTCTCACTGGGCAGCATCTGCTGGTTCCTCATAATGTGAACTATTGAGTGTTCTCACTGGGCAGCATCTGCTGGTTCCTCATAATGTAAACTATTGAGTGTTCTCACTGGGCAGCATCTGCTGGTTCCTCATAATGTGAACTATCGGGTGTTCCTCAAAATGTCATTAAGGAAACAAGTGCAACAAAACAGAAGTGAGATATCTCTGTCTTTCCCGGTTAATTATTAACTGGGTCAAGATGATTTTTTCCATCCACAGTCTTCTGATGTTGATGAAGGGTGAATTATGGGGAGAAAATAACAACTTCACATTTGAGGAATTCGAGGAAGACGTCTGAGCTATAGCACTTATGCATATTCATCGCAACTATTTCTGGTCGTACACTGCATAGTACATTGATGTATCAAAGTGAGTCAGTCTGTGTGCGTGAGCATTTGTGTGTGTGTGTGTGTGTGTTCATGGGTGCATTTCAAAACTGTGAAACATTATGCTCACAGGTGAACAGGAAGACACGCGTGTGGAATTACATATCAGGTCAATTCATGGTATGGGCCCTTTTCTTGTGAATGAAAAGGAATCCGCTTTCAATCTATCAAAATGTTTTTTTGTTTTTTTTAATCTTTCACCTATTGAAATAATTCATTCTAAAACGATAGCTTGCATCTGCTTATGCATATATGCAAGGGCGACTGGTCATTAGAGGCAGGTGGGGCACAGCCCCACCTCTTGTCCACAGAAAGAACTGCAATAAAATTATGTTATTTTTATTTCTCGAAGATTACTTCCTATAATTTATTATCTATGAATATAGCATCTTCCCTGAATTGCATATTATTTGTGTTAGGATTTTATTTCATGTTCATTGGTCCCTGCCCTGCTGCTTCAGACTGCGTTCTGCTGATTCGAGTTCTCAGTAGTAGGCCATAGGCTAAGCGTGAATGTGAGGCTAGCCCCTCTCTCACAATGCAATGTACATTGTACGTGTGAAAATATTAATACACATGCTCAGAATGTTAGTGTGATCAATGTAGATCACACTAATTTGATGCCAAGTGGGGCTGACAGCCGGTAGCCCCACTACAGCGTCATTTCGTATTTCAGACCTGATTGGCTGTCTGTCTGTCTGGCGCCAATATTAGTCGGCAAGAAGAGCCAGGAGGGTAGACTGTCTTAGCTAGCTTGTGAATGGTATTTATCCTATATTTTGAAATGCTTTGTGCCCCACCAATTTATTACAAATAAAAACTCCACTGCATATATGTCTCTGAATAATCACATTAGCTAATAACCTAAAACAATGTAGAACATTGTTGCGCTGCCAGCCTTTCATTCTTCCTTAGTATTCTTTCTTTACATGCTGATTCATCTCTTGTGTTCACTGATCCTGTCTCTTCAGCTACCATTTGAATTTAAACAAACAATCACAAATCATGAGAGGGGTTACGTTCTACTCATTCATTCAATTATTTCACACATTTAATTAATATGTGTCCTTAAATATAGAATCCGACTAAGAAATGGCTTGATGATTCATGTTAAAAGTAATATCATATCTATTTAATATAAAATAATGTAATGGCTTGATGATGCATGTCAATAATTTCATACATCTATTTAAAATATTGTAACACTAGGACCAGGAGCTGAGTACTAGGAGCAGGAGTTGAAAACTAGGACCAGGAGTTGAACACTAGGACCATGCCACTAGACCATCTGCCCTGGGGCCTCTAGCTTTCCCAGTCCAAAGTCCACTTGGTCAGGTTGTACGTCTGTCTTCTTCTTATAGTTATTATTTGATAGTGTGGTGTCTTTCCATTCATATGTCTTTCTTGGTCTTCTTGCCTGTGTCCTTGAATGTTTAAAAAGGAAGCATCCGCTCTGTCCACATTTGGAATAGTTTATTTGTTTTACAGCTCCTAATAAAACATTGAAAGTGATCTAGATTATTTCCGACGAGCCCTGCTGTTGTGGCCCTCCACCTTCCTCCGTGTCCCTGTCCAACGTCCACCTGGTGGTGTCGCTGATCGAAATTCTGCCTGACGACTCCTGCTGTTACTGCCCACAGCCCACCTGGACGTCTCTGTTGTTTTGTATTGAACAAAGGACATGCCGAGGCAGAAACACACTAACTTTTTGAATGAACAAAATGGTGTTTATTGTCTTTTGTATCACTGAATAACTATATAAAGAAACAAATGAATAAAAACAGACTCTCATCGTTGCCAGACATGCTGACACGAGACAGAAGTGCCTACGTTTTCTCCCGACACAAAACACAGAGCTCCCCCCAAACATTCCTCCAGTCCCTCTGCTCCTCTTTGATATCATCCTACCTGACAGGCTCCTACGACATGAGGTGGAGAGGATTTGTGTCTGCTCTGTGTGCTCTCACTGCTGGTGTCCCCCAAGGCTCGGTGCTAGGCCCTCATCTTTCCTCTACACATCAAGCCACTTGGCTCTGTCACATCATCACATGGTCTCAGTTATCAAGGCAGTGACTTATTTCTAAAACATTTGTAGAGACTGTCACCCTGCTTCTCTGTATAGTCCAGTGGCTTCCATTCTTTTCCACCTGAGCTCCATCCCTCTGGTGTCTTGGCATGTCCATCCCTCCAGGACAGCTGCTTCAAATCTGCCAAAGTTCTTATCAGTTCAGGCACCCCAGTAGGGGAAGTGGATTTCCCCCGGAGCTAGACTCACTCCCTCTTTTTATTTTTTTAACAAAAACCTCTGAAACCTAACTTTTTAAAAACGAATAAAACCTGAGCTTTGTTTGTCCATGAGAAGCAATAGTTTCTCAATTTCACTTTTTGGGGTTCCACAAGTCACATAGATAAAAAGAAAATATGTTGGCATTCAGGAATTCACTGAAGTCAATGATATGAACACATGCAACAACAGTATCTTACAAACCATACTTGGGGAAACGCAAAAAGATATTGCAGTTTGCCAAAGAGCCTTAAACATGGTGGCAGTGGCAGAAAACATATAGATCGATGAGTCCATATTTGGGTTTCACAAAGTTGTCAGAACAGTCGGCTAGAAATATATTTGGCAGTTGGAAAACTCATGGTATTAGACAGGCCAACTCTGTGCCCTGAAATGAAGAAGAACCAAACACAGTAACCAACAGCAACCAACGTCACACAAGAGTAATAGAAAATACTTTAACAATCTTGGAAGTATTTAACACTGGACTCCTTGAACAAGTCACAAGACATAAGCTTATTGCTAATTGTTAGCTTTGCATTCTGAGGGAGTACATGCAAAATAATGAGTTGTTTAAAAAACAACATTTGTTTTATCTTACTATTAATTGTATTAATCAATGTGTTCACTTCAACAATATGGTGTTTGTTTGTACAAATAAGCACTAACTATGTAGATAAATAGTTTTTTTCAGACTGGCCTTATACTTTTGTACAGTACTGTATTTAAATGGGTTTATCTTGATGTCTTTGACTACATCTGTAGGCTGTTCAGCTCCATAATTGCTTTGCAGTATATTGACTCCACGCTTACAACAGAATGCATGGATTAAAGCAATGTTATTATCTCCTTAAAGATGGGGGGAAAAAAACTCATAATTGAGTAAATAAAAATACAAATAAAAAGTGAAATCAAAGTGAAAGTGCTTTACTTTGCTTGTGGGTTGACTTGATGAATGGTGCAATCTAGGTGTATGAACTCAGGCCGTATACTGAGAAAGAATAGTGTCAGGCCCAAATTGAACTCTATTCTCTACTTAGTGCCCTGCTTTTGACCAAGCCTAACACCGGGAATTGGGTGTCATTTGGGACACATCCCGGATGAACTGAGGCTTTATACTGACTAGATGTTCCCAGATAACCCCCTCTGTTTGGGCAGCTTCATCCATCAACCCAAACAGCTCCTCAGTGCCCTGTCAATACAACTGCCTCATCCCCACTCCAACACTGCGGTGTGGGGTAGCCACCCAGCCTCAGAGCACACACACACACACACACCGGCCCGTAAACCACTGCAGTGATTTACAGTCCCAACTTCCCTGCTGCTATCTGGCGGTGTTTGGTCTCACTTGGTCACACTCTGCTAGCCACGCCGTCATGCCCGGCCACTGC
Source organism: Esox lucius (assembly GCF_011004845.1). Lineage (NCBI taxonomy): Eukaryota > Metazoa > Chordata > Actinopteri > Esociformes > Esocidae > Esox > Esox lucius. Next base: position 40,208,281 of record NC_047569.1, read on the forward strand.
TACAGCCCTCCTGTCTGTCCGGTCTCAGCACCACGCCGGTAACCCTGTGTAAAAACCACGAGCAGCGGCTGTGAGTTGGTAGCTATCTCCTCTCCCCAGCCATTCGTCAGAGAATGGGGCACAACAAAACGGGACAGATTTGTCTTAGGATCAGAGCCGGCTGCTCAGAATTGGGCCAGTACCAACCCACCACCTCGCCACTAAGGGGTGAGATGAAGCTGATGAGGCAGAACGGCCAGGAAATACATGGCGGATCAACTGGGATCTGACACGGCCCTACAATTACCTGTCAGAGAGTGGAGGCTTTTGCTGAATCCCACATTCGCCAGTCCCATCTGTAGTGGCCTAATTTTAGCCCGGGTCTGTATAGTGATTGTCACTACTTTTGGCCTGGGTCTCTATAGTGATTGTCACTACTTTTAGCCTGGGTCTGTATAGTGATTGTCACTACATTTAGCCCGGGTCTGTATAGTGATTGTCACTACATTTAGCCCGGGTCTGTATAGTGATTGTCACTACTTTTGGCCCGGGTCTGTATAGTGATTGTCACTACTTTTGGCCTTGGTCTGTATAGTGATTGTCACTACATTTAGCCCGGGTCTGTATAGTGATTGTCACTACTTTTGGCCCGGGTCTGTATAGTGATTGTCACTACTTTTGGCCTGGGTCTGTATAGTGATTGTCACTACTTTTTAGCCCGGGTCTGTATAGTGATTGTCACTACATTTAGCCCGGGTCTGTATAGTGATTGTCACTACTATTGGCCCCGGTCCATATGGTGATTGTCAAAATAGGGCTCCATTTGGGGCCCTATTTTTTAAACATTCATAGGCTGATGGTAAAACGTTTTGTCCAGGGGAGATCAGTATATTTGAACTTGAGGTTCTGTAAATTTTAAGGCACTCTTCTAATTCACTCAGGTTAAGAGCATCTGCTAAATTCCTGAAATGTAGATGATCCTTGGCCTTTAAAGACAGAGATAGTTATGTCTTTGATTAAAAGCAAATGCTATGTTTATGGACAATATCACCTTGTTCTCTTAGTAGAACCCACTGGAGCAAAGACATGTGACTGAAGAGCAGGGGGCCCAAAACAGTTATTGAATGTTGATACCACAAACGTCAGTTTTGTTATGCGTTTATAACCTTTGGGCCCAGTTTGACACGCCGTTTATCATCTTTTTGCAGCATCTGAGTTAAGGGTCTGTCAACTCGAAATTGCCAAATTTATATTCCTTTAATAAACTATGAGAAGGGATTTCAATTCAATCAGCATTGGAAAAAAAAGATGCTCTTTCAAGCATTTCAACAATTATTCATTGTTACTATGAACTGAATTAAAATAAACGAGTGGACTGATAGCACTAGTATTTCTCACTGTGACAAATGGCCTGTGTGGAACATTACGCTTTTTGATCAATGTGTTGCTTTACATTCCATGATTGGGCAGCGTTGAAGACATATACATGTCATGTCCAATTTGTACGTCCAGGGTATACTGGCGAGATCGCTGAACCAAGAGAATCTGGAATATTGTAAAGAAAACTCTCTTAGATCACTCAGTTGGGTCTCTTTTTTTTTCATTGTTTCTTTTATGCCCATGTGAAGAAAATCTATGTTGTGCTGAAGATATACTAGTCTATGAGTCCAGCACTATACTACACATGTCATGGTAAACAGAAGACACCCATGAGCCTGTGGCTTTTGTTGAGCGGCAAACAGAGCTCTTCCAAACATGCATTTCAGAAAACACGCCAAGGCCAAACTGAACAAGGACAACATGGGTTTCATCCCCAATCACCCCCTGTACATCGCCATAGACCCTGTGCAAATCTAGTGCCCTGAATGTGGAATAGCGCACCATTTGAGGTGCTCCCTGAGCAGTATCCCCCGAAGTGAAGATGATAAGGTTTCAAATTCAGAGCGGAAGGGCAAATCGACACAAAAATCTATTGTTTCGAATGCGCACAATTTCTACGCCCTTTTAACAACTGTCTTTTTTTCCTCAGATACTGAGGAAGCAAAGTACTTCTTTATGTGTGTTACTTTGAAAGTTGACATTATTCTCTCCCATGAATGCATGGTGAAGTCTCCTGGTTCGAAGGTCGAATGAGCTGACAAAAACGCTGATAACAGTATTCACGCCCGACGTGTTTGAAAAGTCTCCTGCAGTTTGAGATCAAAGCGATGTTTTAAAAACAGCTACCTCCTTCAGTAAAACTAAAGTGAGTCACAGGATTTGTCAAGATCATGACTTAACAGTCTCTGGCTTGTGTATTTTCTACATGACTGCATTAACTTGTTTTTACTCATAGCATAGCAGAGCCCTTAAGGAGGGTTTCAGCAATTATTAAATAAATAACATTAACAAAAAAGCCCCAAAAAAGACATAAAAAATTGAGGATTTTGTTCGTGCCTCAATTTAATCTAAATTAACATTTACATACACAGCATTCTCTCTTTTCATTTGATTTGTCTTTACAGTTAGTAGGGCAATGGCTTACAGAAATATACAATAGATGATCAAAGTAATACACATCCCTGCTGAAATTCAACAAGGGAATAAAACATAATGGAGATTTAGCATGACCCAACAGAGAACATTGTTCAGAATATCAAGCACAGCACGTGAAAATATAATTATAATAAAAATTCAGTTTAATCAGCAGTGTTTAGTGCATTTTAAATGACTTAAAGCGATGTCAGACATCTAAATAATTAGATGAACTATAATGCAGTTTTCTGAGAGCCCCCCACATTCTCTAGGCCATTTTCTAAAATGTAGCTAGTTTTGCTAGTGTTGAGATGGTTACTGTGATCTACATAGATCCCGTGGAGACAGTGGATATGAAAGGTCTACACACCATTATTAAAAAGTCTGCTTTTGTTGATTTAAGGGCTTTAATTATGACAAATCATGTCGGACCTATTTTCACCTTTTAAAAAATCCTGTACCCAACAATCTACATATTTGTGATGTTTTTTTATCCAAATATCGGTGCCTGAAACTCTGCACTCTGAACCACTCCCATAATTATTTCCCAGTTTGCTGTTATCAGTAAAATTATTATTTTCATTTATGTTAGTGCGGAAACTGATATTTGCATTAATTGTATTCTTCTAAACAATTGACAACAAGTGACATACATTTCAGTTGTATATAGGAATTAAACAGAATGTCCCAGGTGGTGGATTCCCATTGAAATTGTAAATCACTTTGTAAATCTGCATTTCCTTGTACTCTACTTGTACTGTTGAATGACAATAAAGTTGAATCGTATCTAATTTAAATCAGCGTAGTTTGACTTATCAATGGGCAACACATTGATGCTCAGGCTAATGTTATGACAATGTTAGTATTCTCAACATAACTCAAATTAACATTATGACAATGTTAATATTCTCAACATAACTCAAATTAACGTTATGACAATGTTAGTATGGGAATCAATAAGACAGTGAAGCAATAACTGCTTGTTAAGGTGTTGTCACTATCATATTTCCTAACTGGAACAGTTTTGCAAATGAGGGCCTACAGTAGCTCCAACAGACACGATTCACCACTGTTTTTTGCTTACAATCTTCCTTTAAGTCCTTAGGAATTATTATATTGTTGCTGTCGGGTGGACCTCATATCTCCGTATTTTGTCTTTTATTTTTTTATCTAACAAGTGCACAGTACAATACCTGTGAGTACTTTGTTTGAAAATATTCAGCAAGTCTATACACTGCAAAAAATATCTGTCTTATCAAGTATATGTATCTTATTTTCAGATTAAAAACCCTACCATCTTTAAAATGTGGTATATTTTTCTTAACAAGCTAGATTATGCAGCTTGTTTTTAGAAAATATTTCTTGAATATCATGTAGTTTTTCTTGTTCCATTGGCAGATTATCTCACTAATTCCAGGCAAATAGTTCCTCAAATATAGTAAAATTATCTTGTTCCATAGGCAGCATTATTTTGCAGTGTAAATAAAGAACTGGTTGTTTGAATAGGCCTACAGCATTTTCTTTACTTTAGAAACACTAAGCCTAAAAAGACGTATTTGAGGCCTGAGACCTGAGACATGTGGGAGCAGAGAAGACTGCATGGTAAGTTGGAGCAGAGTTGACATTATTATAATTGCCAAGTCTGTTTATTATAAAATATTTTTTTCAGAAAGTAACTAAGAAATATTGTCTGTCCCAGGTTGCATGTTTCCACAATGCACATGCTTGTTTGGGTTTGTGTGTTGTTTTGACCATGAGGCAAACAGAAACTGTGAGTGAGTTCTTTTATAACAAGAAATTTGGGCCAAATGTACCCAGCGAAAGGAAACACTGAGTACCCATAGCTGCAATAAGCTTTGTAACCTGTAAGTTGATGATAACTTAATGTGATGCACAAACTGCCTCAGATGTGCCTGTTTTAATCAAGGATGGACAAAACATATATTTTGCCATCCGCTATTCAAAATCCTTGTAACTCCATTTGAGCTTGATTTTGGTCATTTTGGTTTTGGTTATATAATACAACAACCTTTTTTCTGTCACAAAAAAATAGAGTAGTAGGTATAATAAGGGAAATATGCAACTCTGACAGCAGTGTTAATTCAGTTCCGGATTGAGTGGGAACAAAAGTAATCTAAGGAGAGTTAAAATATGTCAGCACTTTTTAAAGCAGGTGCTGTGTGCTTTGGATGAAGAGACATTCTCAAGTCCTGGCTCGGCAAGCCAAGCCTGTGGAATCAAATGCCCTCTCTCCTTTAGAGACTGTCACCAGTGTTCCTGATCAGTGCCCCTATTTAAGTTACTTCTTCCCCATTGTTTACTGTTGGTCATTATTTGGTTCTCACATCACTGTAAAATAGTTTTTGGTTTCATGTGGTTTCTCTTTTTATTACCTCCATCCATCCATCTTCTTCCGCCTATCCGGGGGCCGGGTCGCAGGTTTATTACCTCAGTTATTTTATTAAAAGTACTCTATCTCTCTTTGCCCATGTCCTGCCTCATCCCTGTGCCCATGTCCTGCCTCATCCCTGTGCCCATGTCCTGCCTCATCCCTGTGCCCATGTCCTGCCTTATCACTCTGCCCGTGTCCTGCCTCATCCCTGTGCCCATGTCCTGCCTCATCCCTGTGCCCATGTCCTGCCTCATCCCTGTGCCCATGTCCTGCCTCATCCCTGTGCCCATGTCCTGCCTCATCCCTGTGCCTGTGTCACTGGTTTTGGGAAATGTAAACATGCTTGAATGCTCTCTTCTGTCAGCAATGGCTTCGCCACACCACCCCATACCTCTGACTTGTGGAGAATGCACACAATGGTTACATTATGCAGGGAGGGCCCAGTCCCTGACAGAAACACCTGCAGCCTTCTTAAGGTTAGCATTGGCCTCTTGGTAGCTTACTCATTTTCATGTACATATGTCTTTTTTATATATACATGTTACATACGGTTGTTTTGCATATTACATACAGTTGTTTTAAATACTACATATATACATGGCTGTTTTCTGTTGTGTCCACGTGTTGATTGGAAATGCAAACCAGAAACAACCAGGGTGTTGAAACCATATCAAGCTGTGGGAGAAAACATCTGTTTGGCAATTTGAACTTAAACAAATTATGAGTTATGTATCTTAAGGAACTTTGGGTGAAAAATAGCTTTCACAATGTTGGGCTGCAGGAGCAAAAACTACATCAAACCTCCAAACCAAAGTAAAAGTATACAGCTCCGGGAAAATATTTATTTCCTTTCCAAAAAGGTTGAAAAGGATGTTTTTGAGTGAGGAACAGAAGGGATAAAATGAAGAGACCACTGCAAATTGAACACTTCTATTCCTCACTCAAAACCTTCCTTTTCAACTTTTTTGGAAAGGAAAGAAAATTGTGCAGTGTTCTCTTCATTTTCTTCAGGATCTGTATACGGCAAAAGATAGAGCAAACCAAGTGTGTTTTGAGACGCGTCCATGGCCAGAGGGAAACCCAAGGGCTGAATGAGAAGTATGAACGTTTATGAATTATAACAATACATGGATTGTATGTTGAGCTGGGGCCCGTTTGGCTCCCAAAATCCTATACACTGCAGTACACCTCTTCCAACTAAAGCCCAATGGACCCTCGAGGAAGCAGATCACTGCTGAGGGTTTAGGGCCTATTTTAGGACGCAGTGATTTTCTTCTGGCTCATCTCCTGGTCCGTCTCATATTCTCTGCCAGGGGTGCGCCATTTGAGACGGTTGATGACATTAAGTGTTTCCGTAGTGATATTTGGCCTCTGGCTCTCCAAGATATGCCCTTCCTGCTCCAGACGTCCCCTGAGCCTGCATAGGGCATGTGACGCAGCTGGCATTCCTAATGCAGAGGCTTTGTGCCTAGCCGACACCCAATCTCCCCGACAATACAGTGTGGCGTAATGCATCATTTAACGGATGTAGTGTTTTGCTCTATGTGGGAGAGACAATGTCTCCACAGCAGATTGTGTGTGAGGGGAGGGAAGTGACTGCAGTATGAAAATGAACAGTGTTTAACCTGTATTTTTGCTGTACTATGGAAGCCGAAATGGAGTACATCTGCTTTATGAAGAAGCATTTAATAACTTAACGATGCAGGAGTTGACAGGTCTGATATGAACACATTACCGTGCATCACAAACTGTCAACAGGCATTCCGACAACAAATAGTATAATTACAAATTGTGTATTCTTTTTGGAGCTTCCCGAACATCTCCTGGGGTAAACACACTTAACAGTCAAAATAGTAATAATAATAAAAACAACCTTGTTCACATGTCAGGAGTATTGAAATATTTGCTCTTTAAATAAGATTCAAATTAATGTTTCCACAGTATGTCTGAGGCTTTTTGAAAATGACACATAAACTGAAATCAGCTAATTTCCAATTTCTCTGGAGAGCAGAGCCATATAGTTACCAATATGCTGATGTACTGCAATTGCTTTCCCTGTTACAAATGACCTATGATATTAATATGAACACCCTATTCTAGAATCCATTTACTGTCTGTCTGGTTTAAAATCATCTCTGAATGGAAATAAATGTATTCCCTCCACCTTGCAGGTAATACTCATTAAAATAATATTAATGAAAACAGCTGCAATTCATGTCCCTTCCATACAAAACCCTCCTTGAAATCGTGCAGGAATGATGCCCTGAGATTTCAATGTTACGTATGAATAAGACTCTCGACCATGTTTGAATTGAAACAGGTTTCCATTGTCCGGTCAGATGCAACAATCTCAGCTGGATAATCATCCTTTATTGTTCTGTGTCAGTCTACAGAATCTCATGATATCCTTTGTGGACTGGGTTTCACAAACATGTCAGGCTAATTTAATGATAAATCTGTCACCATTTAATAGAGAGTGTTGTCCTAAATCAACATACAGTTCTGGAAAAAACATACACTCAAAACTTTCCTTTTCAACTTTTTTGGAAAGGAAATAAAAAGGTGCAGTGGTCTCTTAATTTTTTCCGGAGCTGTACAGTACTGCTCTTGTTAGTTTCTTAGTATGGTGTAACTAGTAGGACTAAAACCAGCAATACTCTCATAAGAAACTACATTAGTATGACATGCCATGTAACTTTGCCAAGTGGTACATTGTTATTGTATATTTAGTTATTGTTATTGTAAATGTAGTCATTGTTATTGTAAATGTAGTAATTGTTATTGTATATTTAGTTATTGTTATTGTAAATGTAGTCGTTGTTGTTGTAAATGTAGTCATTGTAATTGTAAATGTAGTCATTGTCATAGTAAATTTAGTCATTATTATAAAAAATTTAGTCATTGCTATTGTTCATTTGGTCATTGTTATTACAAATGGAATCATTGTTGTTAAGTTAAGTCTGATTGATCCTGGTGATGTGACATCATCATTCTGCTACAAGGCTCCATCATTAAATATCAATCTAGTGGATAATCAACGCTGCTGTATTTCCATTTCCTGTCTCAGTGCCTTTATTTCAACTCCTTTCTTGGTGTCCTCAGCTGGTGAGGAAACAGAGGGTTGCACCACAAAGACGCGTCAGGGCTGGTAGGAACAGCTGTTTCTGGGAGTAACTAACAAACTGAGGCAGTGGAGCATGTGGCGCATCCAAAATGGCACCCTATTCACTACAGAGCTCTGGCCAAAAGTAGCGCACTAAACAGGATGTCAGGTGTGATTGGGACATGGACTTTGGCTGCAAAGAATATGCTCACCTTAGAAACATGTTCTACCCAGAACTTCTTTTAGGACGTATAAGAGAGGCGATAGTTCCACTTTCCAAAACCTAAGGACCGTTTTTGAAAGAAAGGGTTCTTTGATGATTCTTTGGAAGGTGTACAGAACTCTGTCAAAAAGTTTTGCATGGCAGAACATATATCAACCAATCCAATCTACATGCAAAATACAGATAATAAAACCAAAAAAATGCAACAGCGCATTCTGGGAAATCTAGGTAGAGACTTTCTCTATTTAAATGCATTGCATTGAGAAGGTTGTTTCCAGTCTTGATGATTGAGATAGAATCACTCTTCCCTACGCTGACAATCAGTCACATGGATTCCAAATAAGAAATAAGGCACAAGAGACAGTCAATACAACACGGCCTAGAACGCCTCTCAGCATCCAGGATCTAAAGAACCCGTTTAACAGTAGAACTTGTGCCTCACTTTGCAAGCCAGGATAATGGGACTTATAATGGGACCATAATCACTGTGTTAGGGTATAACCAGGCCCTCCAAGAAAAATCCTTTGTATTGCAACGTATCGAGGCACGCCCCCTTCCTGTCAGCATTCCCAGAGCACAGCGCCAGTACGGGTTCAGAACCGGGGAGACCACGGCCCAGGAGATTCCAGAATATTCCAGAACTGAAGAAACGCAGAAAGATTACAGAACACTCCGGAGGCAGCTGGGAGGGCCTGCCCCAACCCTCCATAAGTGTCCCTCGTGAAGTCTAACCAGGACGGAAGGCCCTGGGGTTAGCAGCTCACCAAAGACCAACAACCGGTCTCGCCTCCTTATTCTCTTTTGTTCCGAGTGTTTCTCCATTGTACTGCTCAGGGAAATGCCCCAGGCATCACCCTGATGACCTGTCTCTGAATCCTTGCTCGGCCAACCCATGACGCAGCCAGAGCCAAGGGGCCCCACGACTCTGCCGCTGCGTGCGCGGTTTGCCCAACACGCCAGGCTGTATGTGCGAGGACGTGTAGTGGTTGTCACTGCCAGCTGGGCCAGATGGCCACCAGCTCACCTCCAAGTTGTCCACATCACTCGAGCAGGTCCATTGGGGGGTCCATTGGGGGGCCATTGAGGGGTCCATTGGGGGGGTCCATTGAGGGGTTTGGCAGGCACAGTTCTGTCATTCGCAGGGGGTTCCATGGAGAATCTTTATATTATGAAAAGGGCACAAACCAAAGAGTGGACCTGTGTTCCATACTGGCCGCCATGGGCTACATCTCGTTGACCCTCGTGATAAGCAGAGGTCTGTCCCAGTCTAAATCTTACTGATCCTATTGATGCCACACATTATCCAATGAACAAGAAAGTCGTTCCAACATCGACATTTCATTTCTCACCTCCTTACTGTCCTCCTTTCCTTTCCTCTATATCCTCTGATCCTTGCTCTCTTTTATTAGTCTCCTGCCTCCAATGCTTCACTGTCTTCCTATTGGTTGATTCCACATTGCCTCTAGCTCCATCTCCCTGGTCAAGGACAGGAAGAGGCTGTCATACGGGATATAAGGTACTGTTGACTGAGACATTGAAGTGCAAAGTACTAAGTCTAGCTAGAGGAGATCGTAACTCCCCTATGCCATTCCATGTGAATATCATATGAAATAATCACTTGATATTATTAGCACTATTCATATCCCAGTGGCCCTTTAAAACCCAGGTAGCTGAGCACTGAAGGAGGGTACAACACTGTTGTCAATTAGCCTGGAAATATGTGCTGAACAGTGAAAGAATGTCTATTCTGAGACATGCTGTGAGAAGACAGCTGCTTATCAGGGACTTGGGGAAAGAGACAACACGACAGCTTTGGGTTGCATTCGACTTGTCTGTTAAATAACAGCAGAGGGAAAACACAAAGAAAATCTAAAGAAAATAAATAAAATTCACACTAAAGTACGGTGGAGGGATTTTTGTCGGGTTTGTGGCATGTGGGCATGGACGAAGCTATTGGAATCATCTGTGTGAGGGGGTAGGAGGAGTCACAGAGAGAGGCTGTCAGGAGCAGAGCAGGTGCTATCTATTCTGACAAACAGGAGCACTGCAACTCCGAAATGAAAGTTGTGACAGACGTGTTCTGCTTGATCCCCAGGGTGCCCTTGGGGATACTGTACTATCAACACTGGAGACCACATCCTGGTTGACATTCTATTACTTCCTCCACCCTCTCATCTTTCTTCTTCATCATGTTCTCTCTGTTTACACCACCATTCAGAAAACTTTAAAGGCTTTAGACACCAGCAGTCAAAATCATTTATTTGTGTTGCCTTTAATGTTGCTGCAGTTAAAAGAAAATGGTCTTCTCAAAATGTATAATTAACATTAGAAGATTGGGTCCCACTGAATTTTGAATAGATAGTTTGAGTGCCACTTTATACAAATTGGGAATAAATAAGCTGAGCATCCAATCTTATCAAAAAGTATCAAAAAGAAAATCACTGAAATTAACATAGTGGGCTTTTTAAGTATAAGAAATGTCTTGTACTTACATTTTCATTAAGTAAACTTAGATCAGGACACATTTCTCTCTGTCACTGTGTGTTTCTATTCATCACTTAGTTGCAACAGAGACAACTTAAGAACAGGATCCGACAATCAAGCAAAAAGCTTAATAATTAATAATGAAATGTCTTGAAATGCTGTTTCATCGTCAGAGCATTTTTTTTAGTCTTAGCGATGAGGCATGCTGCAGAATTGGTGCCCGAACCAGGTGTTTGTGTTTCATCCATGCCTTGTTTTCAATTCAACGTATTCAAATTCAAATAATTCAAAACATATTTCAAGTGTGTGTACAAATAATTAGATAAATTTCAAAAGCATTAAAAGCAGAAATACCTGAGGTAGTAAACAGCTCCTGAAACATGATCATTTCTTGCCCCTTGAGATGAGTCTTTGTATTCAACGGCTAGCCATGTCATCCTGATCATCTTCAAAGGCAGGTTTATATGAATATGTATGAGGGACATGACAGAAATCTGCAATCATTTCACCACCGCAAAACACAATTTTCTTTGATATACTACAGTATATGTGACGTCAATTTCAAATGTCACTGTGTCAGACTATGAAAATACATTAACAAACACTTTCATTTTTACTACTTCAAGAAGACGATGTTATTAATCAAGGAGTTAACACGTTTAAAAAATGTGTCTCTGAATTAAACATTTAAATAGATTTTACAGTGTAAAATGACCTAGACCAGGCAGGCAGAATACAACTGCTATGAAAACAACTTAACACAGATACTTCAGCATCTTCCTTTAGTTGACCTAGACCAGACAACACTGATGTTTCCAGGCAGGGGCTGCTCTAGAAAAATATGTATGGGGTGGGGAGAGGGGGGCAGGAGTTTTTGAGGAGTGGCAACGTATGGCAGATGTATATATATATACTGAATTTAATCACAATTATCTCAGTTTGATGAGAAATAGTATGTACACACCACAAAGGGGCACAGGCTGCCATTTACAAACTCATACAGACAAACTTAATCTCATGCAATCAATGTCTTGCATTTGAGGTTTCATGTGAAACAGTTCATATTGGGAATAAATGACCATACAATGTGATCTCACTTAATAGGAGATAGAAGTATGATAGAAGTAAGGGACATTATCACAGGAAAGGCATTCAGGTAAGATACAGGTGATGAGTGGCTGATGTGTGATGAGTGGCAGATGTGTGATGAGTGGCAGATGTGTGATGAGTGGCTGATGTGTGATGAGTGGCAGATGTGTGATGAGTGGCAGATGTGTGATGAGTGGCAGATGTGTGATGAGTGGCAGATGTGTGAAAGGGGAAGCAAACAGATTTTGACTGTGTCAGAGAGGCAGCGTTGCAGGCAGCATTTGTACAAGAAGAAACTATACAAAGAAAAACTTACCCATCTATGGACTGAGCTGTACTAAAGTGAGCATAAATACACTGTGGAAATGAATGGGTCAAGGCACTCAGACAAGGTACTGGACATCACTTTTATTGTTTACTCAGAACACACATTCTTAACTTGAAAATGTTTTGACAGATGAGTTCTTTACTGAAAAAGTGATGAGAAATACAGTACAGTATATACAAGATTCACAGCAGTTAAGGCGACATGAAAGGGACATTTCATGCATGTAAATATGAGCTGCTGTATCAACAAATCAACAAAAAGGCTCACAGAGTTACAAAGGGTATGTTACATCAAAATCTCCACAAACCTGAAAAGAAGTCTCATACAAATACATTTTGCTCCCAGTCTGAAAAGGTAAAAAAACATTTTGTGAGTAGGTTCATACAGGCCGTTTCTGGACAGTTTTATACTGTATACACAAAAGAAGAAACAACAAAAATAACAACACTGCTTCACGTTCAGCAGGATTTACACCATTTACACCAGTGTCACATTTTAAACTTTGTTTCTCACACCTTTGGTTTTATTAATGGTTTTCAGTTGCAAAAACAAAGTTATAAACACAGAAATTTAAAGTACAGATCCTGTTGAGGTCATCATTTTAACAGCTTTGTAAAGGATCACCAGTGAGCCTAACATGAAGTTGTCATGCCAATAACAGCTGAATGTGTCAATTTCCATGTTGCTCAGCAAAATGCTTGACAAATGTATCTAGATCTAATACCCTTGTGCGTTTTGATTCAATGCTGAGTACAGCCAAACTCGATAGGCTCTTTTCTGTCATAGTTGACCGCAAATAAGTCTTTATGAGCCTGAGAGATGAAAAACTTTGTTCACAGGATGTACTGGTCACAGGTAAAACAAGTGCTATTTTACACAACCTAAACAACTCAGAAAGCACATCCTGGTGTGGGTCCAAAAACTGAGTGAACTCCATAAGAGAGGTAGGACTCTCCTTTTCCCCCTTTTGTCTTTCTAGTACTCTCCTCATCTGATGTAACTCGTTTTTGAGATCCTCAATATTTGAATCATAAGCTTCAGCCAATAACAGAACAGCCTCCTCTCTCAAACACCCTGAATAATGTTACAATTTGTGTTAGAGAATATTCTTCCTTTTTCTCCAATCATGTTTTCCAGAACTGGATAGTACGCAGAGACACAAAAAGGGTGTTTGCTATCTGGAACTACAGTGGATATAAAAAGTCTACACACCCCTGTGAAAATGCCAGGTTATTGTGATGTAGAAGATAAATCATGTCAGAACATGTTCCACTTTTAATGTGACCTATAATAAAACAAACTGAAATCTACGAGGGGGAAAAATGAAAAATAAAAACCTCACAATAACCTGGTTGCATAAGTCTTTTTTAATGATGGGGCTACATGGTTACCCAGCAGGTCTAACATAGACAGAAAAACAAAACTCAATTCTGAGTCGAGAGACTCCCTGTGACCCCGCTGTGCTGTTCTGTGGCTGTTAGAACTAAAAAATGTCAGCTAATGTTTTAATGTGGTATTCATTTTCAGCCACCTGATTATTTTTTTGCTCATCCATTAGTCCAAACATTGAGGTATTTTTATCCATAATTTTCTTGTTCTCTGTCCATGCGAACATTGCATTTACATGGCCTTCAGATCTGTCATGAGAACAGAAACCACTGTCTTTCATTGTAGCCTTTTTCCAGTTTACGATAAACCTCGAATGAGGTGAAAACCGTCCTTGGAGCATCGGGGAGGGAAATATGCCTATAAGCAAAACAGTAAGCTGCATCTTTTGATTGCGAGTATTCAAACCAGGGATGAGATTTGTACCAGTCACTGCGGAAGCTTCTCCTGGCTCCTGCCTGGAGGGTCTTCGGGAAACTCTTGCTCATTGGCTGCACTGACACCTCACACCTGCACTTGGATACATCTAGAAGATGGAGGGGAGGAGAGATTCATACTGAATTACATCTAAACTAATGATACAATATTACAACTGGTAGAAACATTATCAATTAGGAACTGTCCTTGATTAGTTAAAACCATCAGACTGTGATAACACACACTAACATTTAAGCCTGGGAGAGTATTTTTAGGTTAATTTGTTTAATGTTTTAATTTAATCTGAGCAATAGATCTAAAATCATTTCTCTCTCCTTCCACCTCATCTTCTCCGTCTACCTTGCTCAGTTGTTCATTTATTATTTATCTCGCCTTTCTCTTTGGTGAAAAAAAACTACATATGCTACCTTTCCTCTTCATTTCTGTAAGATTCAAAGTAATTTTACAATGTTTGCCTTGACAGATGTTGAATCAGTATTAGCTTTTGTAGCCTACTTTACACAGAACAAACATCAGACCTAACTAGCATTATATGTATAGTTAGCAAAATAACGTTCTTTAACCTGAATGTTATCATCTCAACTATGCTAGCACTGTGCTTTCATTATAATTTCATTTCTTGATAGATAGTTAGTCAGTTTTGACCTCTTTCCTCTTGTGTCCCTTTCCCCACAACTCCTGGCTCCCTTGCTTCGCACCACTCAGTTTTCCAAACGCTCTGGTGTCATCTCGTGCTGCTTTCACTGCAGTCAGACATTGGAGATTTGCGCTCGTAAATTGTCAAATTGGCCATTACTTTTAATTTGTTGCTGCCAACTGTGGTGGCAGCAGGGGTGGCAAGGTTTTCTTTTAGGGTGGCATATGACAATGACTCTGTTGTTCATGCCATCGTGCCCCACAATTGATCAGCCTCTATTTGAACAAGATTATTAAAAATAACTCTGATAAAACACATATACTTGGGTACTTTGCACAGTGTGCCTTTTTGATCGTATGCCTTTTTATAAACTTCTGGGCACCTGGAAACACAGAATCCTGTCTTTCAATCCTGTCAATCCTGTCTTTGTTCCAGGACC